>NC_056735.1:1462146872-1462421872 GCF_019279795.1 Protopterus annectens
ACAGACTTGTGAGTGACTCAAGTGTAAAACGATCAATACTGTGGTATCTTGGAGTATTCCCTTTACACATTTGGTATATACACAGGAGAAAAAAACACGCTTCAAATAACTCCTTCCTCTAACAAAAATAATAGGGCCTTCACCTGCGGCTTCCCAAACACTAGGTCCTCCATCAGTGCAAAGAAAGGCAAACCCTATGTCTATATACACTCACAGACAGACAGTCTTTCCCAAGCACAGAAGGCCATCAGACTGTTTGTAATAGTCTAGTCACAGTAGGAATCATTTTAATGGGAAAATATTATACAGTATTATTATTACTTCAACTCAAACCTTATTCAAAATTAAATAAGATGCGTGTAATAATGTGTTATAACTTGTTGCCTTCCCAGACAAGGGCAGTAGCCCTTTGGCTGCTTAGCTGGCTAGCCCTATGCTACCAAATCTGTCCTGAACCAAAGTCCCCACCATCACAGACAGAAGTCAAATGGCTGAAAGAGTGTTAAAAGTCACAAAGTATCTTAAAATCTAAATGTTGGCACAACTGAAAAATCTCCCTCCTACTTTAGACACACTAGTTTGACACATTTTAATACTGCACCAGGTGCTGTCTACACAAAGTAGGATTGCAACAACAGAAAGGCAACAAAAATGAGATGGTCAACAGGGATAAAAGGCGAGACATAACAGAGGAAAAATGGATGGCAGAAATAAAACCCACAAGTCACACAATGTGTAAACATCAAAGTTCTTATTACTAGAATTCAAGCAAGGGAGAAAAAAGACAGCCATAAGGAAAGTGTCAGGTGGAAACTGAAAGGGTGGATCCATTAGAAATGCTGCAATAGAAAAGCAGTGGAGAAGAAGAATGCCATTCAAAGTAACATTACAAAGGCTGAAGTGCTGTGTAGTTCTAAGCAGGGATAAGAAGTAACAGAGGAATAACAAACCAAGGGAGAAGAGAGTCATTAAGGTCTAGTCAAAACAACTTGGCAGAAAACAGGATTAAGAAAAATGTAGATCAACTCTATCTATGAATATGTCCCTCCAGGAAACAGAATAATCCCATAAAACAGGAGTAATGCTGGCTTGTTAATGACCAGGAACAGCATCAGTTCACATCACTGGTGAATAATTTGGGCAGCAACCTTACTATAACAGGAATGGTCAAAGAGAAGACAACACTGAGTGAGTGGATTGCCTAATTCATCTTGCAAGGGGGACAAGGGGATAAAGTTTCCCCAAGTTTCTGTAGCACAATCATCTATGGGGAGACACACATAACTATGTTACCACAGGTGGAATGACCTGGAGGAATGATTCCCTTATAATAGTGACAGGCTGAGGCACAAGTGCAAAATAACACCACTACTGTAACCGTTTTGGGAGGAAATGCAAGCCACCTGTTGGACACAGTAGTTACTATACGTCTGCTATTGAAAATGAATTAGGAGGACAAAAAATAGCCCCTACATATATCATCACTTTTGGTTATTCAAAAGTCATGCCACATGAGTACAATGAAGGGTCAGGAAGTTACTAACAACAGAACAGAGAGGTTATAGTCAGGAAGTTACTAATAACAGAACAGAGAGGTTACAGTCAGACAGATACTCATAATGCTGATGACAGGGATGGAAACCTAAGAGTGAAACAAAAAGAAAGAGTGAAGTCATCACCACATCGGCATACCATTTTCAATGTTATTTTTTTATTTGTAATGATACAGAAAATGATGCACTGACTGAAATTACCATAAGATTTTTCCATTTCTTTCTGAATTTTTGTAATACTTCAGTCTAATCTAAGTGATGGTGACTTCACCACAGTTTTTCACATATCCTAATCTCTTAGACTATCAGAATTTCACTACCCTATTTCTTATTATTGTAAATTAAGTCACTCACCAATTACTTCATTCCTGATGGAGAAACATGTTACCATTGTTTTCATCATAGCAGGATGGACGCTTTTAATTATTTACAATTTTACAAACCTTTACAGACTGGGCATCATCGTCATCAGAATCCTTGAATTCAATGCAGACAGCAATATTTCTAGCCTGTAAAAAAAAAGTCAGACAAAAATTGAAAACGTCTAGAACTATGTTTCTGTGTGCTGCATTATATAGCAGGTCAGACATTCTTAAGTCTCACCTTTGTAAATGACTTTTGACTGTCATACTTCAAGTGTCTTGGGTATACATAGAGGTGATTACTGTAGATGGTGAAAGGCTGCGAGTGTTTAGGTATGCATGGAACAAATTCTTCCACTTCAAATGTTACAACTGTTTTAGAACCATATTCGAACTGCTTCATTGGAATGTACGTTGAATTTACATAATCTAAAATGTAATATTTTAGAGATATTACCTCAGACATAGGCTCTTTCTTATTAGAGGGTGTCTAAAAAATCATGCAGAAACTTACTTGAAAAATCAGGTGCAACATTGTCTACTGTAATGTCTATATTCCCTAGGATAACAGGGAACTTGGACATTTTTTCAGGCCTACAGAGACAGAAAGTAAAGTTTTTTTTACAGTGTCTGCATACAAGAAAAAGCAGGAGAAAGACAACAATTTTCAATAAAAGTAAAGCATAATATGAACAACTGATCTTTTATTATATTAAAGTAATAACTTTCTTAAAGTATAATTGATTTATCGGAAACTCCTCCTAGATGGACTTTTGTGGGTTATCTTCTCCTTTAATCAGAATTAGACATGCATTTAAAATCCCACATTCATGACTGTCATCTCATCCACATTGATGAACGCTGCCATGTAATATACCAGCAACATAAGCATGCATGCCCCCAAATATCTGCTAATCTGCCCTATTCCAGTAATGTACCTTTCTGCACATCAAGAAATAATGCAGGTTTTGCTCCACATTGTTGAACAATACAAGACCATACACCTGCTCAGCTTACAAGGAACACTAAAAACTGCAGCTGGTGGGCCATTCCTTTGCAGGGGAACTGGAAGGGGGGGGGGGCACGGGAAATAGCTGACCCATAAAGAAAGTTCTTCTCATAAATCAGCTGATGTTTCACATGTGTTTTAATTGACATCAAGGACTGCCAAAAAATGAACATAATGGTTGGTTGGGTTGCAAGCACTTACCACCAGAATGCAAGAAGCCAGAGAGGGCTACACAACCATAGAGATCAGATAGCAGAATCCTGGACTGATGACTTTCCGAAAAATTATTTTCAAGACAGGAACAGTATGTCAACTGCAGACCCAAATGATACATGGGCAGGCCCATTCTCAATGAAGTCCAAGTCTCATAAAGAAGAAAGGTCCTAGAATGGAGGATGGAGATGCAGTATTCCTTGAATGAACTGCTTGATCAGCAGAGCCCTCCACAAGGTCATGATGACCAGAGAGTTGACATGTACAGTGACCATAGAATAACTGAGGCTGAAATCATACAGTTGTCTGAGGTACATCACGATGATAGGGAAGCTAACAGACTGAGGCAGTACAGGGTAATACTCTGCCAAAACAAAAAAAAGATTTCTACTTGAAAGTGGAGACATTGACCTGCTATGTGAAAGGCTTCCTAGCACAGTCAATCCCCTTTGAAACTTGATCAGTAAAATCTGGTGAGATTAGGGGGGTTAAAACCAGAAGCTAGGCTGAGCTGGAACTCCATCCATGAAGGACATCTTTGGCTTGGCCCAGAAAGATTTCTGTATTGCCAGGGATTTTACAACATGAAATCATGAACGTCTTTATTACAACAGGCAATGAGAATGAGCTTTTATCCTTCTTCCCTGAATTTTGCAACAAGGTGTGGAATCAACAGGAATAGCAGAAATACAAAAAGGAACCTTGTGCATCACAGGAGAGAAAACACATCCACTGCTACTTTCCTCCTGCAGTCTTGAACCAAAAGGGGAAGACCCTTGTCATGTTGATATCAACAGTGCCTGAATAGCCCCAAGTTATGACACTGCAGCTCCGGAACAGGAATAGAAAAGCAGCTTAGACTGCTGGCCAGTTTGTTCATCTTCCTGAGAATACAAACCACTGATGTAGTGATGTCCATATGTATAGAAGGCAGGCAAGTGTCATCACTATGCACAGTGGTACAGCTTGTACATACTTGCTTGTTTAGGAACTGAATGGATCAAAAGAGGCTCTAGAAGCAGTTTCTCCCCCAAGACTTTTAGAGCCAGAAGCATTACCCTCAGTTCCAACTGATAGATTCACAGCTTGTTCTGCAGGTGGACCAAAGCACATGCTTAGTGTGGGAGCCTAGGTGAAATCCCCAAACTACTAGAAAAATGCCCATAGTCACATCATGTAATAGCCTAGCTGCAGGAAGACAAGTTGCACCAGAAGGTTGATGGGGAGTGTCCACCATTCCAGAGTCTGGCAACAAGCATCTCCCACCAAAACATCTATGAGCAAATGGTGACTCTACAGCCATGAACAACTCAGCAACCACATCCTCAGACATGGAAAGGGAATCATAAAGTTTGTGGCAGCCATCAAGTCCAGAAGACATGGCATAGTCCATGTCTGGAGTCTGCAAAGTGTAATCTGTCAGCTGGCCAAGTCAAGATTTCCAAGGCCCTCTCTATGGGAAAGAATGACCAAAACATGAAAGCACCCATTCCACTAATTCCACTGAGCATGGAAGAGAGAGGACTTCCTCCGATTTATGGTCAGCCCTATGAACTGCATCCAAGCAAAATCCATAACAGAGGCATATTCATGAACAGTGTTTGGCATATTCTTCTGGCTTGACCTGAAAGATTTGTAAAAAAAAACAAAAAAATTAGTCTTGGATTAGAAAGGTAGTTTCTGATATTTACGAATGGAAAATTCAAATAAACCCTTGCAAAAGTTTACGTCATTCTCCAAGTTTTTGGTAATGTCAGTAGTGGAATTATAAAACAAATAGTCCTTATCCAGAAGGGCATTTAACAAGTGACGTTTACATCTTTTGGAAAAGTCTGAAGTTTAACGCGTGCATGTCTTCTCATTACTGACCCAGTAGCAATAGACTTAGACATGGCATCTACAGTACCATACACATATTTAATTGAAAGTTTACTCACCTGAGATGCTAAACATGTCATTAAATTTAACCTCACAATTTGGAATATTTTCTATGGATTATGCCATATTGCAAAAAATGGACAAAAGATGTTTAAATGTAAAAGTTTAGCAATGTGTGGGCCTGAAAGCTAAAGTGGAGGAAATGTACATTTTTTTGCAAAACCAATCAAATGCTCTACTGTCCTTATTGTTGGGGACAGAGTTAGAGGAACAAAGGGTTTTGATACCACTCTCTGTCTAATGAAGTAATGGCAGGGTCAGCAAAATGGTTCTTACAAACGTTCTTATAGGTATTTGGATCCCTAAAGAACCCATCAGGCTTTTTGAGATCAGGAGATTGGGAATCTGGTGACACAGTATGCCACACTATTCACTGTGAATGTAACTGTGTGCTATTAGGCAACACATTACACAGAGGGGCACTCCAGACAGTGCATCACAAAGAAACAGAAACCAAGAGGAGGAATTACAAAAGTTTTCAGATGGTTAGCCAATCAACCCAAACAGAATTAATTTAGGGACAGCCTGGGTCTGTTGTGTGTTTCACAAAAACACACAATACCAGAGACACTCAGTTCATGACAATAATCCAACTGAAAAGAAAAACACCTCTGGAAGACATTATTTGTTAACAAAATTGACAATAGCAACAGCTAAAGAGGAAAGAAAAAATAAACTTCTGTCAACCATTTTCTAGCAGTGCATGCTCGGAAATCTGTAAGACATAAATGGACCTGAATACATTACTAGTAAAAAGTCATCAGCACTCACTTTCTGAAATCTGCAAGTAACTTCAACATGTCTTCATTTGAAAGCTTATTGCTGTCCTGTCTATACAATGAAGAGAATTTGGCATTTTTGTCAAGTGTTCCGGAAGTGTCCTTAAACAAAGGCCTGCAAAAGATATAGGTATTTAATAAACACAGATTACACATGCTACTACTTCATTACCTTTTCTTCTACATATCCATATACTAAGCTACCAATCTAGCAATTTAGACAATGAAAATAAAAATAAAGCATAAAGGATATGCACAGTAGCGTTCAGCATGGTACAAACTTTACATCTGGTCAACCTGTGGCTAATGGCCAACAGCATTGTAATTGATCTATATCAGAATTTTGAAGATACTTCATTACTCACATCCTGTGGGGTGAGGATTTACTGCTGTTACAAAATACCCTGTCATTAAATGTCTTCTTTTTCAGTAATCATTATAGTACAAGAACATTTCTCTAAGAGATTTATTCCCTATAAATATTGCTATTTTGTAAGAAACAAAGGTTATACTGTCCACCAAAGTAAAAATCAAATTATAATGAATGGCATAGGACCATAGCAGGTTATTAGGTTAACTGCCCCAGAGTCTTATTAGCCTAGTCATTCATGACCCAGGTTTTCCCAGTTATCAATATCCAATGAATATAATGGCTATGCCTCAGGGCATCTTACAAGCTGCCTCTGTTCATAAGGGACACAGGTGATAATCCATGGGTGAATTTGTGACTTCCCATGTAATGGGAGTCTGTTCCAGTGAAGGAGTAATCTCAGAGTCACATACCTGTCCCTCCAACATGTTCTGTTATGTCACAGATGATGTTTAGATCTTTAGACTGGGTAATTCTACTACTATTTGTTTTGCAAATATGTAGCAGACCCATCAGAGCTGGAGCAGAGAACGCCTTGTAGATTAGGCATAGATCACCCCTCAGTTGTCTGTAAAAGAGAGTACAGAGACAGGGGTTTTAGGCTCCATAGGACATGTTATTTACACACTGTATTATTTTAGACTGGAACCTCTGTGACTGCTGCAACTGTTTCAAATGCCTGGTCAGGTGCATGCCGAAAGGTCTAATTATTGAATTATTAAAGGTCTAATTACTGGTCTAATGAAGACTGAGTATAGGGAGACAATGACTTCCTTAGATCTGGATGTTATTCCCTTAGTTATAAGTTGTGCCACGTAGAAGGATTTTCTCACCACCATGGACACATGGTTATTAAAGTTCAGGTTAATGTCCACCTGAGTTCCAAAGTCCCTTAACACTAGGTCTACTCTTAGGGGAGAGTTATCAGTGTTATAATTTGCAGGAGTGGTTGTCTTCCCAAAGGGCACAGTCATGCATTTTTTGCACAGATTTTTATGCCATGGCTCTGGCACCAGTTATCTGCCTGTGTCAAATCCTCCTCGAGTATACCTACATCTTTGGGAGATTCAATGACTGCACCCAGCGTGCAGTTGTCAATAAATTTGGTCAGCCAAAGGCCCTCTACATCGTCTTGACTTCAGAGAAATATATACTCCCAACAGGAGGTGTCCCAGTACAGAACTCTGCAAAACACCATTAGTAACAGTCCTCTTGGTGGAGGTGGATTCCCTCACCCTAACTTCATGTGTCCCTATCCATAAACCATTTGACTATCTATTGTGTGACATAGTTTTTCTATAATACTGGAGGGAGGTAGGTTGAATGCACTGTTTTGCCCTCCTCCATGACTCTAGTAAGCTTATTGAAGAAGTTCACCAGGTTTAATAGGCAAGATGGGCCCTTGATGAAATTGAACTGGTATAGGTCTAGTGAATGGAGATTTCCCAAGTCCTTTCTTTATCAGGTCCATGACAATTCTTTCCATGGTTTTGCACATAGCACTAGTAAAACTTATGGGTTTGCAGTTACCTGGGTCTGTTGATGGTGTCCCTAAGTGTACAGGGATGACTGTTGCAGTCCTCCATTCCCTAGGGACGAAGCCTATCTAAAGGCTGTGGGCCTGACAGGCTGTGTTTCAAGTAATTTGGGAGGTATCCTCGAATATTATCAGGACCCATCAATGCAGTGTTTTTAGCTTTGGAGAGTGTAGTGAGGATCTGTTCTTTAGTGATAGTTAGTGAGAAAATGGTAGATGGTATTTCCTGGTCGGGGGGGGGGTAAATGGGGTGACAGGGGAGTAAAATTTGAGACAAATCTATCAGCCGGCAAATTTGCTATATTTTCCAGTTCAGTACAGGGTGTTCAATTTACTATTAGCTCAGCACACTGTTGGGTGCTCCCCTTAAGGTTCTGTACCTAACTGAAAAATGCATTATGGCTATCCTTAGCCTGGGAGGCTATATTTGCCACAAAACTGGCTTTTGTGGACTTAGTCCCCCGAGTAGCGTGTTGAGAAGGTCTACGTTTATAATGCCGATCCTGATATGGGCGACTTGACTTGCGCGAAGGCCGAAATGCGATAGTCACCGAAGTCACATTCCGAATGTGCGAACGGCAAAACCTCGCCTCTTTTTGACCCAAGGTAGCATGGGTGTGGAGGTGTTGTGCGGCCAGTAATGTCGAACGTTGAATGTTTTTCGACATTTAAAAATTTTCGCGGTTTCACATCACGCAAAACGCATCAAAGAAGTGGCCGTTCGACAAAGTGCAATCGCCTATTTAAAGGTAAACCTTCGAGAATGATGAGAGAGTTTTTTGCCCTTCCTATTTTTAGACAGGTTTTTTCTTTCTTTCTTTTATCATACAACCTATTTATTCTTGGGTCCATCAAGGGCGCTTGTTTTTGAAGTTTGTCCAAGCTTTTTAAGGTTTGGTACTGCTATTTAAAATGCAATTATTTACATGTTTGCAAAGGGTTTCTGTAAACACTTCTGCATAAGCCATTGTGTTCTCTGACTTTGAGGGGCTTAGAATTTAGCTATGCCATCATGTAAAAACATTTAGTGAGCCTCCGAAAGGTACTTAAATTTTCTGGGGTTAGCAAGGAATTCAGGCTTTATATTTATTTCATGGGTGACTGCTTTGTGATCTGATCTGTAAGGACATCACATTGGGGGGAGGGGACAGCATTCCCTTATATGTGAGAGTACCAGATCCAGGGTATTTGCACTCCTAGTTGGTGTGCATACAAGCTGCTCCAGGGTTTTTGCATTGACAAAAATCAAGAATCTTTGAGCGTGCAAGCTAGTCATTCTGCATGTATCCAGTTTATGGTGAAATAGTTGAAATCAACAATGAATATGGTGTTGGGCTGAATGGTGAGTTTGGCTAGTACATGGTATGTTTTTTCTGGGTCGTAGATGAGGGACCTATAACTAGCAAGGATATGGTATGGGACTTTACCTAAGGTTAGTTGGACATAAAGTGGCTAAAACATGTCATACTGTTTGACCACTCATAAGGTGTGCTTACTTTTACATAGATTGATAGACTTCCACCTCTTGTCCTTTTCTTGTGCGGTAACTGGTCAAAAAATGCCTTCGTAAATGCACAGATGTCAACACTCTCAAGGGTGAGTAGCACTTCCACAGAGTGGAGCTTCTTGTTGAGATTGTGTAGGATTGAGCAGTAATACCTTTAGTTTATCTTGAGTAGAATTTACTCTGTCATAAGGTTTATCAGGTTGGCATTGCCTAAAAATGGCACTATTGGGTGGATAATGTTTTGGTCAATATTCAAAAGCCTAGAAGGAAAAGGTGCAAACCATTCCTGGCAATGTAGCATGGTTTGTCACTCATGTCCTCCCAAGCAAACAAATACTGCATGCCTTAAAATAACATCAGTAACAAAGACAGTTGTTAAAGTCAATCATCTTTTGTTTACATTATGGTATTATCCTTGTAGAATGATACCCACTGCTATTCTCACATCTTCCTGGGGCACACAATCTGAAAGCTCTATCATGTTTCTCTTCAAATGGTCCAGGAAGTACATTTTGGGTCATTAATGTCCACATGGACTATAATAGGGTCATATTGGTACTTGTGGTTCAATGTCCTCAGTGCATGTAATCTGGCAGATCCTAGCTCTTGAAAGAAAACTGACTGTGACTGTCTCCTTGTTCAGCCTGATGATTGAGGTATCGGTGTGTCTCACAACAGTGTCTCCAATGACCAATACAGTGGGTTGTTTGGTAGTTTGCCTTAAGGGCTTACAGCTGAGACATCATGAGATGTGGTTGTGTGTGTCCTGGGGATAGCTGTCTTTGTAAAGTGTTTGTGAAGTTGCTTATGTTATGGAACATAAATAGGTGCTATAAATGATACAGTTTCAGAAAACAGGAACTGCTATGAAACAAAGCAGCTTATCACTCAATCCAAGTTATGAGAAAAAAATATCCAGGTTTTAACTTCAAAACACATCTTACATTTAAGAACTGCTGTGACTGAACATTTAACTGACTGTTATATTTATTATGGAAATGTTTTTTAAATTCTGAGTCTGCAAAGTAACTAAGTGCGTGTTCTAGACAGTTTAATAGTTATGATTCATACAATCTACATTTTAACTGTAGGACCCTAGTTCATGAAATAACAGTTGTACAGTTATTTAGATCTGATTTGGTAAGTACTTTTGTAGAGTGCACATAGATGCAACATCTCTCTGCAGACTACAAAGGCAAAATTAAAAAGTTCTATACTTTGCTGCCCTACATCAATACCCACAAGCAAATACCTCCTATATGAAATAGTCAGAGAGTAAGTGAGGAAATTTCATGTCACTTACATTTGGATATTACTTTCTATTGCTATAATCCACTATGCACTCATACAAACACTTAAAATGTATTGCTTTGTTTCAAAATTGATCTGTCCTTAGAAGACACTTATGTTTATTATGTCATATAAAATAAATGTATATAATGGTAGTCTGCAAACGCACCAGCAGTATAGCATTCCTTCATATGATTCAGTTCACAGATTCCAAAAAAGTTGCTCTCAGTGTAAGTGACTTACTTTGGTACAAAGCCAACCTACAAACAGGCTTAGACCAGAGGCCAGATTCCAAAAGACCTGCTCTCCACCACTTCTTAGTTTACGTGGTCACTTACACTGAGAGCAAATCTTTTGGAATTGGGCCTAGAGTGTACTTATGTGTGAAGTGATGCAACACAGCCTTCTGACCTCTATCAATGCCAGGTATCAAGATGTGATGTACTACACACCTCCTCAGATGAGGCAGCTGGTCAGCCCATGTCACCGACACTATAGTCAGAAATAAGACCACTACTCTAGACACTTCTGAGGGGCAGTCTGAGGCAAGTGTATACCAGATGCTATAATGGTGTAGAACACATTCTATAGTGGGGCATCCCACTGTACTTACACAATGGCCACTATGACTGCAGCCACTTCTGAAGTACAGGAATGTCAGCAGCTATATAAATAAATAGTTTTAAAATAAAATGTTTTTCTGCCTAGGAGTGTTTTATATGCATATTTATTTATTTATTTAGTATAAATTACATTAGCAAGAATGGATACTGCAATGAGGCCTGGATAATAATATCAATGTAGTGCATGGAGTGCCGTTTACATTCCAAAATCTGCTATGAGCTACTGTAGTACATGACCCAAGTGTAACATTGCTTTCAAAGGTGAGAAATTAGAAGTTATGTCCTTACCATAACGTTCCATGTGGAGTGTTCATCTCGCCTCTGTTCTTACACCTGGGTTCGGAGCCGATCCTCGGCTCCATGTCGGCTGCTTTGCAAGCTCTGCATCGAGAAGAAGCTCGAGACCAACCTAACTCCCACAATCCCCCTCTGCCTTTACCTCAGATCTAGTTTGCAAGCAAACCAGAAGTCAGAGAGAGTAACACATTCATGCCAAAAACAACCTAACTGCAAGAACACCTATACATATATATATATATATATATATATATATACACATATATACACAACAACTGCGTAATGCAGAAGCAGGAGAAATCAAACCAGACACCAAACTGGACGTTCTTCCTGAGGGTGGGAGGGTGGGAATGTAAGAACAAAGGCGAGATAAACACTCCACATGGAACGTTATGGTAAGGACATAACTTCTAAATGTGAGAGTGTTCAATCTCGCCGTTTGTTCTTACACCTGGGTAGCGTCCCTAGCTCCATGTTCCTGAGGAACTCACGGGAGAACGTTCTTGAGCACAGTGGAATCAAAGGTTGCCCTGTCCCTAGAAACCCTGTCTACCTTGTAATGAGAAATGAATGTATGTGGTTTAGACCAAGTGGCAGCTGCACAAATAGTATCTAATGGTAAGCGAGCTGCATGAGCCAGGGATGTAGATACTGATCTTGTAGAGTGCCCCTTGGGTTTGACAGGTAAAGTTTGTTCCGAAGTAGCATAAACAAATATAATGCAATCAGTTAGCCATTTGGAAAGGGTTTGTTTAGTAATTGCTACACCTTTCCTGCTGTCTGCAAAGGCTACAAAAAGTTGATCTGTTTTCCTGTGATCCTTTGTTCTATCCAGGTAAAATCTAAGTTGTCTATGAACATCCAACTTGTGTAACATATACTCCAACTTATTGGAGTGATTTTTGAAAAAGGTAGGGAGTTCAATGGATTGATTAATGTTATTAATAGAGCAAACTTTGGGGAGAAAGGACGGATTAGTGCGAAGAGATACTCTGTCAGAATGAAAGATCAAATAAGGGTGTTTAATAGAAAGAGCCTGAAGCTCTGACATCCGCCTAGCCGATGTAATGGCCACCAAAAAGAGGGTCTTCCACGACAAATACTTCAATGGACAAGAGGAGGCTGGTTCAAACGGAGGTAACATCAATTTAGATAATAAAAGGTTCAGATTCCAAGGTGATGTAGGAGTTCTAACTGGTGGTCTAATATGGAAAGATCCTTTCAGAAAGGCCTTACAAAGTCTGTGAGCCATAATAGGGGCCTCACATTCTTCCACATGAAAGTTGGAAATGGCAGCCAATTGCACTCTTAAAGTGGCAGGAGAAGCTCCTTGGTGGAACAATTCGGTTAAAAACTCCAAGATCTTATTTAAGGGAGCTATAACAGGGTCCAAATGCTGTGTATTTGCCCAGTAAACAAAACGCTTCCATTTACTAGTGTAAGTCTTTGTAGTGGAAGCTTTATGAGAAGCCAATAGTATATTCTGAACTGCAGGTGAAAGAAGATCAGACCTGGCTAAGTAGGGAGCAGCCAAGCTGCTAGTTGGAGTGACAGTAGCGAGGGGTGGGGAGCCCCTGACGAGTGGGTCAGTAGATCCGGCTCTGGGTCCAGGATCCAGGGTCCCAATCACGGTGTGCCAGAAGAAAGGGAAACCAGATTTGACGAGGCCAGAATGGGGCAATGAGGATAATCGTCCTTTGCAGGTTGTTGGCTTTCTGCAGAAACTTTGCAATCAGGGGAAAAGGAGGAAAAGCGTACAGGAGACCCGGGCCAATCGTGAACCAGAGCGTCCCTGGGGACTTCCCTGGAGGTAATAGGGCAAAATAGCTTCTGCATTTGGCGTTCATTGGAGACGCAAAAAGATCGCAGGAAGGCTGGCCCCATTTGCGAAAAATCTTCTTCGCAACTGACTGTTTGAGGGACCACTCATGAGGCAACAGGATTGCTCTGCTCAACCTGTCGGCTATGACGTTGGATGACCCGGGATGTGCGTTGCAATCAGAAAGCGACCGTGGACTCCGCCCATTGCCAGATTCTCATGGCCTCTCTGCATAGCTGATAAGACTTGGTTCCCCTTGTTTGTTTATGTACCAGACTACGGACATGTTGTCCGTCTGAACTGCAATAGTCCCTAGAGGAAGAAGGGGAGCAAAGTGTTGCAACGCTAGAAACACTGCCCTCAACTCTAGAACATTGATGTGCAGATTGTACTCTAAATTGGTCCATTCGCCTTGGACTGTCTGTCCCTGAAAGATGCCCCCCCACCCTATCAGGGAAGCGTCCGTGGTCACCGTAGCTGTCGGCGTGGGTAGCACAAATGGTCTTCCGCTGGAAAGGTTGCAAGTCCGGAGCCACCAGGCTAGGTGTGATTTGCATGTGTTTGTGATCAGAATTTTGTGTGTCAGAGGTAGCTGTTGGAACGACCATTGTGCAAACAGTAGCCATTGTAGAACTCTCATGTGCAGTCTTCCCAATGGTATCGCAATGAGAGAAGCTACCATGAGACCCAAAACCTTCAGAACCAGTTTTGCTGGGGATTTTCTGGATGACAGAAGAAGAGATATGTGGCTTTGTAGTGAGGCTATCCTTTCTGGAGGAAGTCTTAGAATTAAACGATGCGTATCCAATTCTGCTCCTATGAATGAGATATGCTCTGATGGCTGTAGTGAAGATTTTTCGAAATTTACGGAAATTCCGAGATGAACACAAAGCTGCAGTGTGTAATCCCTGGCCTGAATCAGTTGATGCTGGGTGGTGGCAGAAAGGAGCCAGTCGTCCAGATACGGAAACACCTGGAATCCCAGGCGTCTCAGGTGAGACGCTACCACTGCCATGCATTTGGTGAAAACCCTGGGGGCTGAGGTCAGACCAAAGGGCAGGGCTCAAAACTGAAAGTGGCTGGCTCCCAGCGCGCAAGTGATCCCTGGACGCCCTGGCCATTTTGATGTGGTAGTATGCGTCCTTCAGATCTATTGAGCACATCCAGTCGTCCTTCTGTAAAAATGGAAGGATCGATTGAAGCGTGACCATCCGGAACTTTTCTTTCTTGACGAAGGTATTGAGATTGCTTAGGTCCAGAATCGGCCTCCAGTCCCCTGTCTTCTTTGGAACTAAAAAGAACCTTGAGTAAGTTCCGAATCCTCTTTGGTCCGCTGGGACTGGTTGGATGACTCTTTTTTCTAGCAGCTTTGAAATTTCTATAGCTGCAGGGTCTCGCAGATGGGGCGGCACATCTGGGAGTCTTTTCTTCGGAATTGGGGGCAATAGGAAGAGTATTCTGTAGCCTCTGGTAACAACGCTTTTTACCCAGTTGTCTGATGTAAGATTTCGCCAGGCCTGAGGGTATAAAGCTGACTGACTCCAGAGCAGGACAGTCGGGCCTCCTCTCAGGAGTGCTGGAAAGGTTTCCCAGTGGGTGTATCCCTGTCACCTTGGTTTTGCGGAACCCCTCTGCCGCCAGGGCGGCATCTTCCACTTCTGCCCCCTCCTCTGCCTCTAGAGGGGGCATCACCCTGTGTGCCTGGGAAAGATCCTTGGGGTTTTCGAAACCACATTTTTCCACCACGTTGCCCTTTGGGGTACGGTCTGGATGGGGTGGAAAAACGGACTCCGACAGCAGACAGAGTTTTTCCCTCTTGCTCACACCGGGTAAGGGTCTCCTTTACTTTGGGGCCAAAGAGAGTGGCACCATCAAATGGGGCGTTAGTAAAGGAAGACTTGAAGGCTTCCGCAAATGAACATAAGCGCATCCAGGATTGTCTACGAAGAGCAATCGCTGAAGCTGATGCCCTACTCGATCCTTCGGCTGCGTATGAGATCAGCCTCATGGACGAGTTTGCAATAGATGTAAGGGTATTGAGATGTGCTGTAACCTTTTCTGAAACAGCAGCATCTGTAGCACCCTGGAGGGTATCTCCCAACTCTTTGATTAGATCCCTCTGTAGCCGTGTGAAGTGGGTCAAATAGTTCAGGGATCACATAGAAAAAGCCGCTGAACTAAAAATGCGCATCCCATACCTGTCCATAGTCCTAGAATCTCTGTTAGGCGGATGGACAGTTGAGGAAGATTCAGACATCTCCTTTTCGTGGCCGCTGCCACCACCATAGCGTCCACTGGCACTCCCTTTGTCAGATAAGCCTTATCCTGAGGGGCAGTAATATATTTGTTAGGCTTTCTAGGGACTGGCTCCACCGTGTCAGGCGTCTCCCACGCCCTTCGAGCAATCAGCTCCATCAACTCATCGAAGGGTGGAGTGACCCAGGAGGAGGAAGGGCGAGCACCGAATGCCTTCAGCAAAACTGACTCATCCTCAGAAGGGGGGAGGGCTTGCCAATCACCTCTCTGCTTTAGGATCTCCAAGATGTCAGAAAAAGAGACATCCTCTGAGGGTGACTTTGGGGACCCTTCTGCCTCATAGTCAGTGTCCAATGTCAATGATTCTTGTGGAGAATCTAAGTGTCTCCTCTTACACAATCTTTTCCTCGGAACTTCCTCGGAGGGGGCATCCGAAGAAGCCTCCGAGGAAGAGAGGGCACCCTCCAGGGGTGGCTGAGACACAGGTGCTCGACGCTTAGATGTAGCAGTGGGTGCAGAGGAGGATAACGTTCCTTTATGGGAAGGAGAAGCTGTTTCTGCTGATGTGGTTGTCTGGGTAGACAACACCTTTCTCATGAGGTCGAAGGCCCTTGGGTCCCGAGTCGAGGTATCTCCCGGTTCCGAGGAAATCGTAAGAATCCCCGAGACAGGCACCGAAGGCATCGACCCCGAGGACGGAGCCGAGTCGATCCGAGCCGAGGCCCCGAGAGTCGGAACCGAAACATCGGTCCGACTCTCAGTCCCGGATCCAAGGATGGATCTTCGGCTCCGAGACTCCGGTACCGGATCCGATGGAGTCGAGGTGAACGGAGCCGACCGAGAGAAAGACGGTTCTGGCACCGAGGGCTCCACAATCAGAAGATCAGCCTCTCCCGGCTCCGAAGACTGGATAGGTTTCGGAGGAGGAACAGGTGGAGATAAGGAAGGCCTTGAGTCTCGACACCAACTGGGAGGAGACAGAGATGAGCTTGGATAAGGCCGTATTCTCCATTAATTTCTGCACCACGCGGTCTACATCGGTGTCGGAGAGGGGCCTGGAAGAGCGCGTCGAAGGAATCGAAGACGGAGCCGACCTCGACAGTGCCGGGGAGGGAGCTCCGTCACCGGTTCCAAGACTCGAGGCTCGAACTGACAACAGTTCAACACTCGGCCCCGAAGTCTGTGGAACCGGTGATCGAACTTTAACTGAAGAGCTCGGAGCCGATGACCTGGGCTCCGACGTCTTCGATTCCTTCGAGGATTTGGATGTCTGGTCTGATGCATCCAGAGCCTCTTGAAAAGTAGGTTTTAGAAGACCCCTATCCATAAGTTTCCTGCGCCTATCTGTCATGACCCTTCCACTGAAAGAATGACATATTGAACAGTCTTCTTGCAGATGGAGAGGGCCAAGACAGTAGACGCAGGAACTATGATTATCAGTCACCGACATCTTTTGCCCACATTGGCAACGTTTAAAGCCAGACTTAGCTTTCTCAGACATGTCACAATTTTAGGTACAGCTAACAGAGAAAAAGTTAGTATTATGTCAAATCCAGTAATTTTGTCTAATCCAGAAACTTATGTCAAATCCTGTAAAAAGTCAATCCAGTAGTCAATCCAGTAAAAGGGTGGGGTAGGCCCAGAGGGAAAACTCTAATAAAGTATAAAAAGAACTTTATATGGAACCGAGATTTCCTCGAAACACTACAAACACACACACAGTCACTTAAGACAATATTTTAGAAAAAAAATTTGAAGAAATATAAGAAAAATATAAATCTTAGCTTAATGTTGCTCGAGCTCATCAAACTGATGCGAACACTGCAGCGGCAAACTAGATCTGAGGTAAAGGCAGAGGGGGATTGTGGGAGTTAGGTTGGTCTCGAGCTTCTTCTCGATGCAGAGCTTGCAAAGCGGCCGACACGGAGCCGAGGATCGGCTCCGAACCCAGGTGTAAGAACAAACGGTGAGATTGAACACTCTCACATCAAATGTTACAAACTTCCCCTAAGCAATGTTACTGCATGTATAAATGAAAGGACATTCAGTCCCTGAATGTATTTCCTCCTATATCCACAGACGTTTACTGACATTAGTCTGTAAGTAACTTATCTAAATTAGAGTAGTATTTAAAAACTGTCCCCGACTATTTCCTTACTTGCTGTCTATGCTACAGCACTTGCAAAATGCTTTGTTTTTTAAAGCTGGTAATACATATCTTTTTTTTGCAACTGACTCAGTGCACTACCACAAATTCTGATCAGGTCTCACTGATCATAACCCATTATATTACGTGTTCGCAACATGGATACCAACATTCAACTTTCCAGCTTCTCTCTAGAAGTGAATTTCTTGGCATCCATGTTCCAAACATGTAATGTGGTTACAATGGCAAACCTGATCATAACCTTCTATAATATCTCCCATTAAAGCACATCTTTGTTCTCCATAATGCTGAACCTTGGGGAAAAAAAGCACTGTGGACTCCTCGAGCCAGTTTATAAATTGCCACAATTATTTCCAGAAAGTGATTTGAGAAATGAGCTAGGCTTAGTACATGAACCAGTGCTAACAGGCAAATTACAGTAAAACAGATTAAGATTGTGACAGATCATCTGATAGGGAAATCTGTTTGAAATTTAGAAGAATGATGGTAGGCAGTTGAAAAACTGAAAGGTGGCAGTTTCTACTGTAGTTTACATAAGAGCTTAGATCAATATGGATTGAGATATCTAAATAACTATCTAATGTCCTTTTGGATGTTTTTTTTTTGCTGTTTGTCTTTTGGCTTTTCCTGGTTAGGGGTCGCCACAGCGGAACTCCATTCCACTAATGATTGGCAGTTGGTTTTTATGGTGCTGAGTTGCCAGCCCAACGCCCAACCTTTAATGAAGGCATGCCCATTCAACGCATGTCTTTTGAACGCCCACTCGACTGTGGGGAGGACATGCAGACTCCACACAGGAGGCACTCCCAACCCAAGCCAAGAATTTTGCTGTGAGGCAACAATGCTACCGCTGCACCACCGCGGCTGTCATCTAATGTCCTTTTGGATAACTATCCAAAAATAAAATTGTTTTAAGTGAAAATTACATAGCATAAAAGACGTATGGCAAAGAAAAGAAATAGAAGACAAAAAAAAAACTTTATTTTTATTTATTCTTTGTTGAATGTGTCAGTTCCACTAGGCTTGTCTCGTTTCAGGGGAGACCTGAGGTAGTATTTATACTACTAGGGGAAATTTGGCCAGGGCATCAGGGAAGTTCTAGTATTCTTTTCAATGGGTGCGGTGGGATATTTTACATCCACCTGAGCTACCACCAACTCAAGCAGACGGGGCCTCAGTTTAATGTGTTATCCAAAGAACAGCACACTAAGGAGTGCAGCACCTCCCCTTATGCTGCACTACACTGTCAGCAATTGATATTCCTGCTGTGGGAATAGAACCCACAACTTTCTGCACCAAAGGCAAGTGTGCAACCTGTTGAACCAATGAGACTAGATTTCCTCAATTTTACACACAGGATCATAGCTCCATGTCATGTAAAGAAAAGGCTTTAGATTTGAGTAATTTTACTGACAGCAGTTTAACGACTGTTTACTTAACTCATTGCATCCGAGTGACACCTCCAGGTGCATCTGCAGATCACTCCTACTGACGCCTCTAGGCGTCAAATATTACTTCTTTATATTTGCATCAATAATTCCAAAACCATGCTATGTACAAGGTTTTAAAATATTTCTTCTTAAAGCTTACGCAATGGAAAACTTAACCACATTAACATTTTACCACTATCTGGTGAAGGTAAATAGATATTAACTGTTGTTTTTATTAATTTATATAGATATAATTTTCACATTTTTCTAAATATCACAACAACCCACCAAGTAACAGAGACAGAACTAGCTATCCTCATATGAAAGCTCTCAGCTAGATGAATAAAATGCTCTGATAATATGTGTGTAACTTGAATGGTTGATGAGGTATTGTAAGTTGTTTACAAAATATTACAAACATAATAATTACTGTATTTATTGTGACTTATAAAATTCATTTTAAGACCTAGAACCTAAAGAATGCTACCACTATAAAAATAGTTTGTGCTGAAGAGTTTGCCATTTGCACTTCTTTCATAACCTCGCTGTATTTGTAAATACCTCGTATTATAAATGATATTGTGTTTTTTTTTTTTTTGCGTTTGTTGGAGCTTTTCTCCCCGGGCCTCCACTGAAAATGGACATATATCCAGTTGGACTAGCCTGGTCAACAAATGTAAAATAAAATAAATAAATAAATATGAACATTTGTTTGAAATGCAAGGACATAATTTGATTCTGTCAAAAGGCTTAGGCTCCGCCCATTGGAAGTTACAGTGCAAACTTCATGGAGCCCCATCGGAGTGAATGAGTTAATATATAAATTCAGGATCTCAAAAGGGAATCTTTGGGATGAACGATAAACAAAGGGGAACATTACAAAATACTGCTCCTGTGATTTAGTTGATATGATGCAGATATGTCTCTATTACAAGAAAACAAACAACTTGTTTGAAAAAGCATTTTTCAAGGAATTATACATTTTTAGCAATCGTGTTAAGATATCACCATTGTTATGCAGGACCAGGGATGAATACGCAACAGCAACTTTAGCAACACACATTTAATATAATACAAAAAGCACAAAACAGAATCAAGTAGGTTAAATGCCATTTTAATGGAAATGCTTTTTCAGTCTGTATATTGTGGAACTGTGTACGTAATATTCTGAAAATGAAACTACAAAAGCAGCCAAAATCTAACATTATTTAGTTTAAACATTTACTTATTTATCTACCTACCAGGAAATTCCAACTGGACCCAGATCCTTTTTCAGTGGAGGCTCGGGGAGAAAGGCTCCACAGAACAATAAATGAGCAGCAGAGTACATGAAGAACAACTGAATATACATACAATAGCAAATAATACATACTGCAACAAACATCAGCTATACATACAATATGAAACATAGTAATGGACAGATATACCAATATCTAGCTAAAGGCTAGGAATAAAGATAGGATGTATCTACAGATAGTACTAAGCTCAAACAGATACCATTCTAAACTCATATATCTAAATCTTATATACAAATATTGCACTAAACTCAAGCGGATATAAAGCAGAAGCTCCACACAAAGGTGAAACAAGCTAGAAGGGCTAATGGGATGGAAGGGGAAGATAGAGGAGTAAGAGAGGAGACTGAATGACTAGTATATGTGGTAGTGAGAGGAAGCTAAGTGTAAAGTCAGTTGGATATGTATTTGGAGTTGAGATGAAGTGAGGTAGTTAAGCATGGCTGTCTTGTGAACCTTTTTTATGGTAACAGAAATATGAGTGTCAAATCTGAGATTGTTATGAATCTCAACACCATGTAGTTTGGTGTGTTCTGTTGGGGAGATGATGGTATTGTCTTTGGCTAGAATATTAAAGTGGGGGATAACTGGGTTAGATTTAGTGGGTTGGAAGATAAGGAGTTTAGTCTTGCTTGGGTTGGTAATAACTGGTCATTAGATAACTAGTTTTCTACAGATGAAAAGGCTTCCTGTGTGATCTTGTGAAGTTCAGGTATAGTTGGGGCTGAGCAGATGAGGGTGGAGTCATCTGCATACTGTATAAGAGAAGCATGTTTGGTGGCTGTGAACAGATCACTGGTGAAGAGTGAGAATAGTAGGGGACCAAGGATGGAGCCTTGGGGAACACAGAGTGTTACAGGAAGTGGAGGAGATAGGTCATTATGCCAGACAACTGACTGTTGGAGGCCATTTAGACAGCTGTGAAACCAATCAGTAGCTGACTGGTCAAAGGATAGGTTAGTGAGAACAGAACTTAGTAGTTTGTGTAAGACTGTGTCAAAAGCCTTGGATAGATCCAGAAATATAGCAGAGGAAAACAGGCCATTATTTTTATGATGCATAGCATTAGTGAAAGAGAGCAAGGTGGTAGTAGTGCTGTGGTATGGGCTGAAGTCATGCTGGGTGCTGGAGAGGAGGTTATTAGCTAAGAGGTAGTCTAAGAGTTGAGAATGGATGCATTTCTCAAGTATCTTGGAAAGTGAAGAAAGGATGGTTATGGTGTGGTAACTGGAACGTTCACTGGAGGAGCCACCTTTATAGAGGGGAATGATATGGGATATTTTTCACAGTGTGGGGACATAGCTTTCCTGATAAGGACAGATTAATTAAGATAGAGACTGGATAAGCTAGGGCTTCTGCTGCTATTTTTAGGTATTCAGAGGGGAGATTGTCAGCTGCAAGTTTTGTAGGCTTAAGTTTCAACAGAAGTTTTTTTTATATAGGTAGGCACTGATGAAAAAGAAAAGACTGTGGGCAGAGTATTTGGTTTTGATGTGGGGAGGGTGGGTAGAGGGTTGTGTTGTTTAGTCAAAGACAGAATGGTTTCAATAAAGTGTTTATTGAATGAGTCAGCAATACTGCTGGAGGAAGGGAGAGTGGTAGGTGTGGGGGGGCCTACTTTACCTGGGTGGAGAATGGAGTTTATTGTGGACTAGAACTGCTTAGGGTTGTGATGGGAGGAGTTTAGGGCAGACTGATACTATTGGGTTTTATCTTCTTTTATTTTCTTTTTAACCTTGTTGCGCAACTCTAGGAATGACTGTCTGGCGGGGGGGGGGGGGTTGTTAAGCGCCAGTGCTCCCAGGCCTCATCTGTGATTTTCATTAGTGCTCTGGTGCTTTTTTGTAGCCAAGGGGAGTACTGTGCTTTGATTCTAGCATTTCTTATGGGGGCATGTGTGTTTAGGATGTTTAGGAAAGTGCTACTGAAGAAGTGGACGGCTTCATTCAGATTGAGGTACTTTAGCGGTGTCCAATCACATTTTTGAAGGCATGAGATAAAGGAGAGAGGGTTAAAGTTTACCCGGTTTCAGATTTGCCAATAGATAATGGGTTTAGCACAATTTAAGTGGTGTCTCAGAAGGAACATCTGTATTAAATCCCATTTTAGACACCAAAACGCACATGCATCAAATTTCTCATCGAGTATACATATATGCATTGTTTTTAACAATCATTCACTCCATTACATAAATTACTCATTTCCTGCACTCTCAAACCTCACTCCTCTTGAACATCACTCTGTATGTATTGTTTCCACAAATTCCATTTATTTCTATGTAATTAGCTCCTTCCCCTTAAATTTTTTATCTCCCAAAAATAACTATAACTGAAGTACTGAATATTTTGACTTCCATTTTCAAACATTTTTTCCAGCTAACAGCATTAACACTTACCTTTACTATGTTTAAGCAAGTCAGATGCTATGTACCAGCTCAAAAGTACCATTTCCTTAGTTACAATGATTTGCTCTTCCAACATTTCTGACAAAGTACTCTGACGGAATTTTTAAAATTTGCTAACTCGTTCCATTCCCAAAAGACGTTCTCAAATACCACTGTCTTCTTCTCATCATACCTCCAGCATTTGTTATCTACCTGAAGAAAATTTCTCAATTCTGACTGACATATAAAACTACTTATGCAAACATTTCAAAACAAAAATCTTAAAACTTCTTAATTTTGTTACATAACTGGGAGCAATATATATATATATATATATATATATATATATATATATATATATATCTTCCAATTGTTCTTTCATGAATTGCCTTTCCATTCTCAATCTCCCTTCACTATACATACATACATACAAGTGTGTGACTGTGGACTTATCTTCTGTCCTATTAAAGTCGAATAAGTAAGTTATAGCAAACTAGTTTCAGGCAGTGTGCAACCTTTAACTATATATGAAATATAGATTAAATCATTCTGCACAGAAGTAGAGGGCAGAAAACAGTTACAACAACTCAAAAAACAAAAAATTATGAAATTAATACACTAGGGCAATTTGGATACAAAAGCTATCATCTAGATTTCTTGATTTAGTGACTTCTCCAGCACAAAATCATTTAATCAGCCAAAAAACAGTTGGAATAACTCAGCATTTGCCCTTATTCCTTGAAGAATTCTTTACTGAAATCATGTGGTTGCATAAATAGTTACCTACCTGGCAGCCCATGCAAAAGGCATACGATATTGCCCCAGTCTGCTACACGCTAACTTGGCATTCTTCAGTACTTTCTGTGCAGCCTACAGAGAGAAAGAAATCCGTGACTGGCAATAATTCACAAGGCTAATCTAATCTCTGCTAAGGAATATTTATATACCCATTAAAATGTTCACAATGGTGGAGAAGTCAAGAACTCTGAGGACAAATACAGTGAAAAAATATGCCTCTGAACAGATCTCTAAATGTTTAATGATCAAAATGCATATTTTACTTCTACAATGTTAAAATTAAAGCCACAAACTGTTAATATACATGTCTTTCTATGTCTAAAGAAAGCAATAACTCTTACATTAAACAGCTTTGTCAAAACGCAAAATCCATTAAACTGTTCTATAGAGCAATATAATTAAAAAAAAAAGCTGCACATTGCAAACAAAAGAAGAAGGAATAAACTGAATGACTTAATTCAATATACAACAGTACAATGTTGCAACACACTAGCACTGGTGGGAATGCTTTGATCGGCTCTTCAGTAAATTAAGCAGCAAGTGGGCACAAACGTAATTAATTAAATGCAGAGTAAGGCTGATGCTATATTGTATGCACAGGAAAATATTCAAATGTACTATGTAAAATACAACAGTGTGGGTACTGTAGCTGCTGGGAGTTTATGTTTGCTGCTTTAAACTGAAAAACTTAAATGGAAATTAGTATACTTTCTGTAAATGTAGAGGCAAATAGATTATTACCCTAAAATTAGCAAAGGCTCTGGTTTTCTAATCTAAATTGCTTACAGAATAGGATGAAGCTAAGAATCTGTTGTAATTGTCGAGTTTGGAAGGCATCTTTAACCATATACACTTGTGATAAAGGTAGGCATCAATCAAAAAATGACTAGACACTGCTTTCTAAGAGTCCTTCTCAATGGTTCAAAACATATAAGAATTTATGTTTAAAAGGGCAATGGCATAGACCTTACTGTTAAGGGAAAATGAAGATGATTATTTGTTTCTAAATGCAAACACTGCCCCCATGACTGCAGTATGAGAATATGTAGAATAAACACAATATTGGTTTACTAGCTGAAGGTTGTTCATGATGTTTTTCTTAGTTAGTTAAAAAAAAAAAAAAATATATATATATATATATATATATATATATATATATTTTTTTACTAAATGTATGCAACTGGTTTTCTATGTTGGAGAGGGAGTTAACATTTGTTTTAGAAAAACTGTAGGCAAAATAATGTGCTGTAGGATGAATAACCTCAAATTCTGGGTAGGCAAAGCCTAAGTGAGCGGTTCAAAAAATGGAGACCTAGTTCTTTGCTGAAAGGTTTATACCTTGCAATTCCTTTTGAATTGTAAATAGTTCCGAGTAACATGTGTGTGCTAGAAAGGGAGGAGTGGATGCGTTATGAATTATAATATTTTTAAAAAAGGATAATCAGCAGCACTTAAACAGAAAAGAAGTTGTTAAAATATAGAAGCTGTACCTGCCAATTGTAATTATGTGCATATAAAATGCCATATGGAATATTACGTGCAAAAAAAACATGCCAGATATGATTAGTAATTGTAATCTTTACATGTCAGAATGGCTGCACTATCAAAATTAACATGGAATTTAAATGGTCATAGCATGGCAGAAAAAAGCAAAGAATAATGACTTACATTATGAAGCGCAGGGTGCAAATAGCACTGTTAGTGGAGATGAGCTTGGACAGGAATGAACAAATGAATTTGATAAGCCAAGGGTTTTAAAGTGAACACTTAGAAGAATATCAAGAATAAAAGAGAACTAATGACAATGTTAGTGACAGACTCTAACAGTAACATAAGAAGAAAAAATATAGTAATGGTAGAATTCGTGGCACAGAGGGGTTGTTGGCAAGGAAACTCATTTACTTTGGCATGCGTTTATACCCCCAAGTCAAAGATGTTTGAGTTCAGGAGCATTTGGGGGAATGCAATGTATTTTTTAATTATGGCTGGGGAATGAAATTTCTATCATAATAGTGTGCATTAGGGGTAATTAGAAGGGAGGTTACAACACAAAATGGTACATTTTTAAAGAATTATATGAAAGCATTTGGTGGGAGATATTATTCCAGTAGCAGGAGCTCAGACAGAATTTGCATATTATTACACAAGATATACAACAGGGCTAAGTTGCAAAGAATCCATATATCCCACAAGTGTGTTCATTTTTTGAAAGTATTGAGACCTGTCCAATAACTATATCTGACAATGACACGACCCTATTAGCATTAGGATAAAGATGCAGGGTATTAAAGTAAAGAAAAGACACTGGCACGTTCTTAAATACACATCGAAAAGAAAATTTAAGGACTGGAGAATAGTTACAACTTGAGAACTGCTAGGGAAGACAGAAACTGCCTCTGAAAAGGTTAGCTAGGGCATGTGACAATTGAAAATACATTGTAAATATAAAGCAGAAATAAGGGAGAATGGAAATGGGAAACATAAGTTTTATCATTGCATAATAAACAGGGAAATGTTTCAAATTAGGAGGAATACAGCTACAGAGTTCTAAGGAAAATGCAAATGGACATTTGGCTAGTATGGGAGATAACGGAAGCATTTTGGTCAACTTTATGAACATTTATGGAAGACTGAGAAATATGGAAGTCAGGAAACATCTGTGTTAGATTAAGATTTGCCCATGTTAGAGGAAGAAAAGGCTCAACTATCAATAGCCATGAGAGCTGGAGAAGAAATAAAAACTGATGTAGTCAACCTAATGGAAATCTCCAGGAACAGGTGGCATTCCTACAGAAGTTTGTAAGATGGGAGGGAAGAAATGGATAAAGACGTAGAAGGCATTGTTTAATAATTTGCTGAAAGGAGACAAAGTGCCAGCATCCTGGAAGAAAGTAGGGGTAGCAGTATTGACAAAAGAGGTGAAAGACCTCAAAGACCTGGGGTTATATTGACCAATATCTATTTAATTCTGTGTTATAAAGTAAGTGTGTGTGCGTTTGCTAAGAGAAAAGCAAAAATATTACAAATATTGATAGAAATGTATCAATATAATTTTGAGGATGAGAGCCAGACAGTTGCAATATTAATAGAAGAATGAAGATTCAGAACATAAAAAACTTCATTACAGCTGGTGAACTTAAATGCAGAGAAAGCATTTGACAAGGTATGTTGGGAATGCATGTGCAGAGCAATGGTAACTTACATATTTCCCATTTAAGTAGGGGTAGCAGTATTGACAAAAGAGGGGAAAAGACCTCAAAGACCTGGGGTTATATTGACCAATATCTATTTCATTCTGTATTATAAAGTCAGTGTGTGTGCGTTTGCTAAGAGAACAGCAAAAATATTACAAAAATAGATAGAAATGTATCAATATGGTTGTACCAGCTGTAACAATTAACAATAAAACTATAGGGAGGATGACTGCTAACAATAAAGGTGGGCAGGAAACTATCAGGTAAACTGAATTTTAGTAGGGGAATCAGGCATGGATGTCCTCTTCCTCCTCTATTATTTGCCCTGTATATGGAGCCTTAAAGAAGAAAGACAAGAGTCTTACAAATACTGAACACAACTAGTGTTGTAATCACTACTCAAGACATGCACTTGCCACAATGACAGATCCATGCTGTCTAATTTTCATCTGGATCAACCTTTGGGTTGTTGGATCCAAACAGATCTAACCTCAGAACCTTTTATGAAGCTGTGAATCCAGGGCTCTGACTCCTCCCCTACTCATAATTCCCTCCATTCCATCAAAGTATCTCAGATCGAGTCTGCCACCACATCACCAACTATTATCTAGATTTAATCAAATGAATAGAGATTATAAAGGACACATGAATACCCACAGGAAGGTACAGCATACATAATTGTTCACAGACATGGTGTCTGATGAGGTATCTGGTCAACAGAAACTGTCAATGACAACTCTGGAAGGGGGAAAGAAGGGAGGGATGTTGAACCAGATGAAAATAAGACAACACGGATCTATCGTTATGCTAAGTACATAACTTGTGTACGTATATTTTCATTTGATTCAACCTTTGGGGCAGACTCCTAAACTGTTAAACACTCTGGTGGTCTCAAGGAAGGACTGAAGCTGAACCAGGATATTCCAGTGCTGAACCAGAAGATCCATGCAAGTACTGGTGAGTAGCCAATTGTCTAGGTACAGCAGCAACTGGATCCCTTGCAGTCAGCTGCTACTACTGCCATAATCTTTATGAACACCAGGGAGCCTGTGATGAGACTGAATGGCAATACTCTGAACAGAAAATGAGACATTTCCTCTCTGGTGTTATGTGACAGTAGGCATCCTGAAGATCTACAGAGCACATCCAATCATCCTTCCCCAGAAAAGGCAATATGGACTGCACAGCATACATCTGGAATTTTGCCTGTGTTATGAATAGATTGAGATGACTTTGGTCCAAGATTGGCCTGAGGTCTCCTGTATTCTTTAGTACTAAAAAGAACCTGGAATAGACTCTCCCAATTATAACTGGTATAGCGGGACTTGCTGGATGACTTTTTTTTTCCAGTGACATGAGTACTTCTGCTGCTGCAGATTCCAACTGGCTGGGTGGAACATCCAGAATCTTTCTCCTTTTCTTTGGAGAATAAAAAAGTGAATGGAATAGCCTCTGGCAATTATCCTTAGCACCCAATAATCCACTGTAATGACTTGCCAGGCTTGTGGATGCAGGGATAAGTGCTCCCTGACTACCTCCAGAGTGCAACAGTTTGGTAACTCTTCAGAAGTGCTGGCAGGGTTTCTCAGTAAAAGGATCATGAAAACCCTGACTGTGCAGTCCACCTCTATGCACTGGCCCTAGTGTGATGTTCATTTGAATTGTGTTCCCTTGTCCTAGTGATAACCCTGCATCTTTTCTGAACCATATCTTCTTACCACTGCTTTGGTTCCTAGAAAAAGGTCCTTTGAGAGGTGGAGAACTGCATCCTAACAGCACACAGAGTTTTACCATCTTGTTCACTCCTGGTAAGTGTTTGACTTTGGGTCCAAAAAGCAAAGAACCAACAAAAGGGGGATTGAAGCAGGACACCTTGAATCCTTTTGTGAAATTGCAAAGGTGCATCCAAGTATGCCAGTGCATGTTTATCCTGTTGTCTGCTGCCATCAGTTGCACTGGAGGGCAGAAACATGGACACATTAGACAAAGACTGCAGTGTAGACAGTTGAGAGTCCACAGTTTTTTGAACATCCAACGGTAAGTTACCAGAGAGGTACTTGGTAAGCTCTGCAATCAAGTCCCTCTGAAAATGTGTCATGTGAGCAACCCAGTTCATCTCCCTGAGTGTGAAGGTTGCTGAAGCATATGCCCATTTTCCAAATTTGGACAATGACTTCTACTCCCTGCTAGTGGATGGACAGAATTCCTCTACCAGTTCCTTTTTAGTTACTGCGGTTACTACTATGGTTTCTACTGGTAGACCCTTGCTTCCAGTGTTTTCTATCTTTTGAGGCTACCAAAATCCTATTCATTGTTTTGGGAATGGGTTCCACAACACCAGGATCATAAGAGCATCAGCAGGTGATACCACCCAAGATGCATATGAGCTAGCACCAAAAGCCTCAAGGAACACAGATTCATCTCATGAAGGAGTGTCGGTGGATTAGCCCCCACCTTTAATTTTTTCATCAACTCTAGGATATTACCAAGGTGAAGTCATCCAGATAGGATCCTGGAGAACCTTCACCTTCATCCAGATCTGTGTCTTCTGTGAGTCTAGATGTTTCCATTTACAAGTCTGTTTCTTTGGACCTTGCCTCAGAGGAACCTTAGGAAACAGGTCCAAATCAGACTGGGATCTTGAATGTTGAGTATCCTCCAGGCCTAATAGAACTGACTGTCCCGGTTGTTCTGAGTGAGTGGAGCAAGTTGTAGGATGCAAAAGAGGTTGGGACATGGCTGAGCTTGAAGAAGGCACTGACTTCTTAGTCTAGCCAATACCCTTTCAAACCCCTTGAAAGCCAAGGCAGCAATCTGAACTGAAGGAACTTCCTTCCTATCTGAAGGAGGAGGAATGACCGCCTCTCCAACCAACAGCAGCTCCGAGACTGACCTTGGACCTGAGCTAGAGAGTCAAAACTCCTTGAAGTAGAGAGGGCTCAGAGTCAACATCACTTCCTGGGCCACAGTGCTGCCGTTTTGGTTCAGAGACTCACCCCAATCCAAAAGCATTACAGTTGACAGTAAGGGAGGCTGAAGGGGTCAAAATTGCCAGAACTATCATCTCCAACAGAGGTGCACCAGGAGGGGCTGGATTGACGACCATTTTGATGAGGCTTCTGGAAAACTGGATAGACCTTGAAAATGATGCTACAGATAAAGGCCTGGAGAATCCATTTTCCTGGAGAATCGCCTTGGGCTTTAAGACTTTGGAGAAAACTGGGGGTGAGGTGAACAGACTGAATCCAAGGAATTCATGGACTCTAAGAATATGTCTGATTCATAGATGTCTTTCTATTTTTTTTTCTTTCTTATCTTCAGATCTCTCCTATCCCTCTTTCGACATTTTTTTACCCTTTTGTTTTAATTCCTCCATCTTCTTTCCATGATATGATAGAACTGGCCTTGAGGAAGTAGAGATGGGAAGGTTGAGAAGCAGACCCTGTCTGAGGGGGAAGCAAACCTTTCAGTATTAGTTTCTCTTTAAGGCCCTGAATGGCCCTTGTTCCTAAGGATTCACAAATCTCACAGTCAATATTCAAACAGGTAAAACCCAAGCAATTCACTCATACTGAGTGTGGATCTTGTGGTGGAACTTTATGTCCACGGGCTGTGCACTTTTTAAACCCTTGCACTTTGGTCAGACAAGACAGGAATAATCTACTACCATGACAAATAACTATGATATGTACAGCTGAAAAATATAAAATGACTTTCTAAATTATTTTTAAACAATTTTTAAAACTAACTAAAGAAATATACACTTGCATAGAACATACATAACAAGCTAAATATTTCTTATACTAAAGCCCAAAAAGTATAAACTGTTAAGCAATCCTATACCTAAAATCTAAAATTGAATCTCCAATATCGAATAAAGACAGATTATTTATAATTTTAGGTAAGGAAGGAAAAAGAAAAATAATTTAAGTCTGATAAATCACACTTATCCCACTTGAGAAAGCCCTCAGAAACACATCTGAGCTGATCAGGCAGCGAATGAAATCTGAGGCACCTAGGTGGAATGGAGGGAATTATGGATAAGGAAGGAATCAGAGCCCTGGAGCCACAGCCTCATAAATGGTGCCAACGTTGGATCTGACAGACAACATAGGATCATAGGAGGTTACTAGGCTAATGGCTCTGGGGGCCTTCCAAGCCTTGCCAAGAGTTTATCCTCAAAAGAACCCTCAGTCAGCACCTGTCACCCCTGTCAATGAGGAACAAAGGTGGAACCCCTGGGACAGATTTGTGGTTTCCCATACACTCATCAAGGTTGCTCTTGAAGAGAGTCAGTGTGGTGCTCTGTTTGATATGTATGGGAAGTCTATTCCAGAGATGGGGCAGCCTCTGGGAGACAAACCTGTCTCTCCAGGAGGTATTGTTGATGTCACATATTAGATTCAGGCCTTTTGAGTGGGTAGTGCATGAGAAGTTAGACTTACAGATATGGAGCATCTCTAGTAGGGCAGGGTCTGAGATTACCTTGTAGGTGAGACACAGATCACCCCTTAGCATCTGTACAATACTGAGTACAGTGAAAGTGATTTGAGCCTGTCTGCATAGGACAGGTGTTGGAAGCCATGGATTCTCTTTGTGAGGTATTTCAGTGGCCTTTCCAGTTGGTGCATATGTTTGGAGAGGTACATCCCAAACGGGGCATTATACTCAATTATTGGTCTAATGAGGGTGGAGTATAGAGAGGTAATAACCTTTTTTTTTGTCAGACACAGGATAAGGATATCCTAATGCTGTAGAATATTTTTAAACCATTTCAAACCACAATACAAAATAAATTAAGTATTAAAAAAGGTAACAGCAGTAAATATGGAGCAGTTGAAAAGTATCCATATTTATAGGGAAAAGATAAACTGAAATAAATGGGGATATTGGTTAAGAAGGACACAGTCATAACAGCTAAAGACATGAAGGAGGAGACTAAGTAGAAAATAATTAGAAAAATACAAGACTGGGAGGTTATGATCATGGACTTAGATAATAAAATACAGGCAGTGAAAATTTTTATAGTTTTTGGTTATATATCTCAGCCAGATGAGATAACGTGGATGACAATAAGGAACTGAGTTTTTGTTTATTTTTGAGGGGAAATGGAAATGGTTAAATGGGATAAGCAGATTCTCTCTATGGGACAAAGATATTAGAACTGCCAGATTTGAGGGGATATTTTAAGACCAGACAATTGGTTTGCACATATAACATATATAAAACATTCAACACAACTATGTTCCAAGTCAGTCATTTCGATCCAATGACCAAAACCTCCTGTCTATAAACCTAGCAAATCTGCTAGGCATGGTCTATACTTGTACAAGGCTGCTAAGGCCTGCAACTCCTTATCTGCATTAACCAGGTGTATACCCACTCTCCCATCTTTCAAAATCACTTGGAAAGACTTCCTAGTTAAAATCTGTCTCTGCTCCTGCTTAAAATCAGGATAACCTACATCTCTAAATGTGAAAAAGTACCTTTTCATTCCTTATACCTCCTTACTTTCCCTTCTTCATCTACTTTCTTACCATCTAATTCTCTTTTCTGACTTTCTCTCTAAATATACCATAAGCCTGTTTTTTCCTTCAATTCATATTGCATTTCATATTAGTGTTACAATAACTTACCTTTAATTTCTCTACAAACTGTCTAAAATTTCACTAAATATTAATCGTATATCTTGTACTGATTCTTAAACAATGTTTTTATATTATGTCCAATTAGTTATAATTATTTAAACTGCAAATGTTTTTGTTTTATTTTTGAAGATTGTAAAATTGTTATTAAAATGTCTTGTAATAATTTGGAGTTTTCTCCACGGGCCTTCTCTGAAAATGGGCTTCTACCCAATCGGACTTTCAAGGCACTCAAATGTCAATAAATAAATAAATACACACACACATTGAGTAATACACATTGAAATGTAAAAACGATGACAGTGATACAAGGGGAAATATTAGGGATAAAGAAAGATTAGTATTTTGGATGAATGTCATTAAAGTAAACAATAATACATTATTTATTTATTTTATTTTACATTTGTTACCGGGAAGGTCCAGCTGGGCAAGTGCCCGTTTTCAGTGGAGGGCCGGGGAGAAAAGCGCCAAGTAGCACAATGATGGTTTGAAATTCTACAATACTTTCTAATACAATCTGGTATATACATTGACTAACACACAGAATAGCAATTCAGACAATGTGAAAATTAAACAATGAATAAGTAATTGAGTATGAGTTATATCAATAACAGCTTTTGTTGAGTTTACAGTATATATATATATATATATATATATATATATATATATATATAAGCACACTTGTAGTATTTCCAATACATACTACCTATTGTTCAAAAGTAAGCACACATGTAGTATTTACAATATATGATAAATATTGAGAAAGTGTACATTATTCCTTTTGTGAGGGGTACAGTTTTAGCTATTAGATTGGAGAGCAGTCATGCTGAGTTATACAAAGGTAGCGAGAGTGAGGTTGGAGTTTAGGTGATGCTTAGCCTGGGGGAATGCAGGGGCAGAGCCAGGATTTTGATAAGCGAGATTTTAGGAGTGCTCTTGTGCTCTTCTCTGTTATCACTCTCTGATAAGGGAGATGATCAGTAAGCTGAATTTCTACCATATAAATTGACAGAAAATTGTATAAAGACTATAGCAATGTAGGACTGGAGCAAAGAGATTCTTTCAATAGGGATATACAATAGTAAGGTTGTGAAAATTAAGCCATAAGAGGCTGGAAGTAACTTAGGAATCAAGGTACTGGTATATCAGGTGGGAAGAGGTTAAGCAGTTATTTGTCATTCAGGTTACTGATCATCTCTCTTATCAGGGAGTGATAACAGGGAAGAGACAGCGCAAGAGAGGAATGCTAATTGAAAGACCTATCTAATTGGAGCTTCAAGTGGAGTCAAGAAAAGATGCTGTCATCTGAAAAAGGTATACAAAGCATATATAAAATTTTATAAAATAACTATAAGAATTAATCGGGGAGCTTAGAAAGGACTGGGAAAAGAGAACAAATCATGAACACACGGTGGGAAGACATTGTAGGGCAACTATGCAGTAATGTCTACAAAATTTAGACTACCTGGATGGAAATATTTGCATAGATATCTTTATAAAGTGAGTAGACTTCAACTGGTCTTCCTTCAAGTGTTGCTGAAGATGTAAAGGGGAAAAGAGTGAGGAAACTGGAACATAAATTTTGTAATGTACAGAATCAATTTTAAAGACTCCTTACAAAATGCTTTGATACAAATGCCAGGGGAACAAAATAAATAAAATAAGGAGATGATGGTTTTGAACTGGTACTTAGGGTTAGAAGTACAAAAAGCAGTAAGGCCTTATTATATTTACTGCTACTGGAAACCAAAACAAAAAAGAAAGAAAAAAGAAAATGGAAGTCACAGACTAAAACAGATTTTAAATAATGTACTGAGTACTGCAAAAGAAATAAAAGAAATGGAGGTGGGAGGAAGCAAAGTTCATAAAATAAATAGCACATTTGGGATTAGCAAAACACTGGTCAAGGTATGTGATATGGTAGGATTGGAGGGTACTGAAAAATGTGAAGGCATGATGTAAACACCAATACTAATCAGACTACCCTATTCTTCTATTAAAAGAGGAAAGAGACTACTGTCTGCTATGTTTCTACAGGCCCTCTTCCATTCTGATCCATAACTATCATTTTTATGCCTATTCTTCCAGCTCAGATCAAGTAATTTGCCTTGGAAATAAAAGACCTGCATCAATATGGGCTTTGAGGGGAATGAAGACCTTTGATAACACCTTAAACTGTACTATTACTACTACTACTACAGAATGCCCAGAAAACAAAGCCCTGTCCGCATTTTATTAGCTTAGACTCCCAAAAAGCTTTTGAATGTGTTGAATGGACAAACCTTGAACTGTCTTCTCTTGAAGTCAGGCTTTCCAAGGAGCTTTCAGGATCTTCTGTTTGCAGTTTACTAGGGGCCAACTGCAAGAGCAAAGACCTACGTGGAACTTTTGTGTCAGTTTGTGCTGACTTGGAACACAAGACAGTGTTGCCTTCTTTTCCTGCTGTTATTTGCATTATACTTGGAATCACTTACCCAGCATGTAAGTAGCTCCCCAATAAAAAGGACCTTGGTGTGGTTTGGCAGAAGTAAAATTGCCTTTATATGCATACATCATACTTCTTTAACAGATTCAAAGACATATACAGTAAAGATATTCTCAAATGTACAAGCTGTTGTTTATATAGGAGTTATAAAGTAAATCAGAACAAAATTGGAGTAGAAGCAGTGCATTATGTTCCCTTAGACATGATCAAATCCAAATATCCTTACTTGTCAGTGACTAGAACCATCAGTAGAAAAGACTTATAAAAATGTTCTCCTTAAAATTAAAGATGCCAGACACTGGAAGATGTTCCTTATATATTTGGAGTGTTGACCTTGTTTGTCCCACCCCTAACATTTTCTTATTAGTCTTTTTTTGTCTGGACATTCATAGGATCAATTAGAAATCTTATAACTAGATTCCTCTGGGAGGGGTCCAACCAACATCCTACCTGTGAAAAAGTTTGAGTAATAGCAATTTTCAAAGAAGGTTATTAAATATGGAATCAATGTTTATTATTAATTTTAATACTCTCTATCCCAATGGTATAAATTTAGAGGTATAAATAAGTTTGTTATTTAAATTTTTTTTTATTTTAATGTTAGGAATTTATTGTTATAAGCAGTTTGATAAGTATATAATAATGGTGTTGGTATTAAGCAATTTATAGTAAGTAAGGCATGAAGTTGAATTTGTTTCTTTAAATGTTTGAAAAAAGTTAATTGATTCAATTAAATATTTAATGTTTGTTAATTTAAATATGGCTGTATTTTTGATGTCAGTCATTCCATGAGAAGGCGAAGGCCGAGGTACCAGAATCATTAAAGGATTTCATTATTCACAGTCTGTGCTGCATTTTCCGTTATTTATTGGTGTTTCTAGTGATTAGGTATGCCTAATCCTCCGGCTTATTTGCAGCATCACAATTAAAAATATAGGCATTGAAATTTTCAGCAGCTTAGAAGGGGATTTTACTGTAATGCCAACAGGTGCATCAGAAGGTGACCATAATCTTTTTTTTTTTTTTGCAGGGATCTGACTGCAGTAAGGAAGCTTTTGGGTGAAATAACTTGCTGTTCAACTCCCTTAAGAGAGAGAAAAATCTTATCATGTATTATTAATAAGCTCCTTTGCATGGGATAGACAGCTGAAGTACTGGTAACAAAAGAAGTACAATGTGTAGAAGAAACTAAGAAAGAAGGGAGAATGGATACAGTGGAATCAGGTTTGGTGGAAGCAGCATATGGATAGGTGGCAATTGGGTTATGGGTTAATTTCCTTAGCAAGGGAACTGAAGACATAGGACCCTCCTACTAAATCTTTCTGGAACTTTTCAGGTTTAAGTGCAGATAAGACAGGAAAACAGGATTGTGAATGGCCTGATCAGCTAGGCATATATGAGTATAAGGGACCTGAAGGATGAAACAACAAAAGCATTTATAGTGGGATACTCTAAACTCACCAAGAAAGAGATCACATAGCCTTTGTGAGCAAGGATCATTATGTTAATTGGGTATGCTATCAAAAGCCAGGAAATGTAAAACCTTTGCCTAGAAGTGCTCATATTGCTACTTCTATATCCTGCATCATTTTCATCCTTATTCATCCTACATGTCTGCAGGCATAAGATGGCTAATGGAGGTGCTGGGGAGAGGAAATGCTAGGGGCTCACAACTGCATATTTTCTGAAACCCATGGCTCAATAAATGTAGCATTCATTTGCAGGGCTTATTGAGTGATTTTTCTGTCCCATACCACATTAACAGAGGTCATGTCTTTTATTGGCCATTAGGCATGAATAGAAATCAGAAGAAATTATTTTGCCTCATGACTGTAGGAAAGAAATCCGTTATTAAGAAGTAGAAACAAAACAAAACCCTTCAAAATACATGATGCAAAGAAAAATATGGATGAGCTGGGTCACTGTTGGTATATAAAGAAATAAAAAAAGGCTGCAATAAATAAAATATTTTAAACTGGCATTCAAAAGAAACAGTACATAAGCAAACTGCTGAAAAGTAAGGGAGAAAAATGCTGGAACAACAATCAAAATATGAACATTTGTCAAAGAAACTGACTGATCTCAAAGACATGCACACATAGCAACCTAAGGTTTGCAGCAGCATCAGCAGCACTACTGGAATAAAGTAAAGAAAAGTACTGTAAAGGGACTGGACCTTCTATTGTTGATATTAAAGTAAGACAGCACACTGAACAAATATTCTTACTGTGAGACACTGAGAAAGCAGCCAAGACCTATACTGATTAAAATGCAAACATATTAGTAAAGGAAGGAACACTTGTCTATTCTGGGGAGAAAACAATCTTAAAAGTTGGACACAAAGGTTTGTACAGATAATAACTTTTAATTACTAACACAAACCAACAAATGATCTTCTTCCTTCAGTAAGCTTCTACAAAGAAAACTTCATGTACCCTGCTTTGCTTCAAGTCTTCTGTTTAGATTAAAAATCTTGACAGGCACAAGATGAATTGGCAAAGAGAAAACAACAGCTAGAGCTTGAAAAAAAAGTTCATCTCCTTTGTTTTATTTGAATGAATCCAGAAACTAAAGACATTTATGCATTAAAAAAATCAGGTTCATCTCAGAAAATACTACATACATTTATAAAAAAGTGCTCAAAAGTGATAAAAATGTACTATAAAAGACCAGTTTATGACAGATAAAGAATGCAAGTGAAGTGCAATAAAACAGAAATCTTTAATATGGTACAATTTGATTTGTTTGGAATATAAATTGGCTTCTTATTAAAAAAAAAAAAAGACAGGTGCTCTCCTATATTTATAAAAGTAATGTACAAGTAATAATGTTAGAACTCAAAACATTTGTAAAAAAATAAATAGTAAGGAGTGTATGCCAGAATATAAGAGTAGCAAATGAAAGGAGTCTTAATATTAATTACAGGGGTATAGGAATAAAGATTAAGGAACAAATGATGGGCATTCAAGGAAGATTTACACTGGTGAGAGGTTACTGGCAGTGTGCATAAGGCTGCTCTATATATTCCACCAAAAGTAGTTATACAAGACATAAAGAACATCATGGGAGGAGTTACAGCCTTTCATCAAGGATGTATGACAGATGCAAAAGATTGGAGTGCTACAGGAAATAAGGAAGGTGTTTCTGGAGGGCCAAGATAGCACAGAATACTGGCTAGTGGTAGATACGTAGAAATATATGGGTTTCTAATACCATGATGGGAATGAACTCCATTCCTAAGTCAAAGTATGATTTGAAATTAGTACTGTTTCAATCTTTGATGATAGCCAGAAGTGCTCTTCTCAGCACCAGCAATTTGTCAAGAGCTGACTGATTCTGCAATTCATATGGAGTTACATGTATCAGTAGCATATCTAAACATGATTGTAAATTCTTTATGAGACCCATTGCTCCTACTACTACTGGAATTGTGAATATCCTCCTTCTACATTGCCCTCACTTCTGCTTGTGAATCCTGGAATTCTATGACTTTGTCGCTCTCTGTACATAAGACATTGTAATCACTGGGTACAGCAATTTCAATGATCAATGCTACTTTTGTCTTATTTTCACGGACTACTCCATTTGGTTTTCTTGCATCTGTTTTTTGAACTATTGGTGTTAATGGGTGATCCCATATGATGTAAAGTTCATAATTTTCTATAATACTTTGTTTCCAATGCTTCTATTTACTTCAATATTGTAACGACCGGTCTAGGGCTTGGACTAAGCATCCTCATTGGTCCTTTTGAATTTGGTTAGTTTTTTTTTTTCCATCTTTTAGCTTCTGGTATTTAGGCCCTGCATCTGAGCAGGTTTCTGCTTGTTTGTACCGAGCTGAACTGAGGTGGGCTACCAGCCACAACTGAGCTATCAGATTACTAGAGGCTTCTGAGCTTCCAAAAAAATATAAGTTGCCTGTTTTTGCTCATTTATACTATTTACTGCAATCTTATTACCTGCCACCTACTTTTATACTGTATTTATTTACTATGTACTGAACTACACTGTTATACTGCAATTGCCTGCTACACTGTGACTGTAAAATCAAATTTTATTGCTGTGTTCACTGTTTAGCAAGCTTTTTTGTTGTTTCCACTGTTTAAGTATTTACTAGTATTATTTCACTGTTTTAAAGCTATCTGTTCTGCCTGCTCTGGTTTTCCACCCAAGCAGTACTTAATTAGCTGACCTGTTAAATGTTTAAATCATTCTTTAGAGCCTCCTGGCTGATTTTCTGCTGTTTTAAACATTTTTTTTCAGTATCTCACTGCTATTTTTCTGCTGTGTTAAACATTATCTACTGTTTGCCTCAGAAACTAGGGTAGCTAGTAGCTGTAGCATAGTCTAGATCCAGGCCTGCTGTTTCTGGAACTGTTTGTAGTGGTTTGTTCTGAGCACATTTTTCAGGACATCTTGGATTGGAAGAGGCCTATCTGCACTTTTGTAAGAGAATCGTGTTGATTGGGACTTGACTGGTAAAGGAAGGCTGATCTAGGACTTAGAATAAGCATCATCATTGGTCCTTTTCAATTTTGTTAGAGTTTTTTTTTTCAAGTTTTAGCTTCTGGTATTTAGGCCCTGCACCTGAGCAGATTTCTAACTGCGGTGGTGGTGCTGCGGTAGCGTTGTTGCCTCACAGTAAGACATCCTGTTCGATTCTCAGCTAGACCGTCTTCTGTGTGGAGACGTGCGTGAATGGGCATACCTTCGTTGAAGGTTGTGCATCACAGCTGGCAACTCGGCACGTAAAAATTTGCTGCCAATCATTAGCAGACCGGAGTTCCACTGTGGCGACCCCTAACCGGGAAAAGCTGAAAGACACATACATACCTGAGCAGATTTCTGCTTGTTTGCACATCGCATAGCACCACACTACTGAGCAATTGTACCCAAAGAAGGACAGTTAAATTCAACAATTTTCCCTTAAAACAGAGGTAGAAATATCCATTTGCTGAGCACCTCCGTGATCATTTCTGAAAGCCACCCCTAGTGACAAAAGTCTTCAACCTAGCATTACAGACAGTTGGACTACCCTTGTTTCACCTGCTAACCTTGCTGACGTGGGTATCTTGAGCAATGTAGCAATTGTCTCATGTACACAGACAACAGCCTACTAATAACACAGTGTAGTACAGAGTGCGAGAGATGCATTTACACCAAGAATCTAAAATCCATGCTCTCACTCAGAACAGTAATATGGAGAAGGTTATCAACTCACCCACCACTACATAATCACATAGTAATAATACTCATATGCATAGTATGCACCAAACACAAAATCCACATATGCGGAGGTTCTCTTGAAAAACATACCGAAACACCAGTCCCCTCCAAAACACAAGTCTGCTACAGCTAACACAGTCTCCACAGCACCCATGACACACAGCAACACCAGTGAATTACCCACTGAGCCAGTAGGGTGTAACACTCAAAAAACAAGTTTTCTTGTTATTGGACACTCAACAGTAAGACACATGGATATTCCACTCATCAGGTTGGACAAGAAGAAAGTCACAGTCAGCTGCCTGTCTGGTGCCAGGATTCGACAAATCACACATGCACTCAGGTCTCTCAGCAACAAGTACAGTTATGACTCTGTCATAGTTCATGTTGGTGTGAATGACCTGAGATGCACTTCAGTGGACTATATGGAGAGACATGGTCGAGCTCTCTGAGTATGTGCCCCAGACAGGTATGTCCCTAGCCTTGAGCAGCGTACAACCCTGATGTAGAAGGATGCCACAGTATAAACAAAAAAAATGATTTCAATAATTGGCTTAGTTTTTGGTGTCATTCCAAGGGGATCCAGTTCCTGTCTGCCTGGGAAGCCATGGTCGACAAATATCGCTGCTTTGCCACAGACAGTTTGCATCTGACACCCCTAGGCTTTCGGCTGCTGGGAAAGACTCTTGCTTCCCCCATAGTGCATTTTATAGGCAAGGTCTCGAAAACAACATTATCGAAGTGAAATTAATCAATCAGAAGAAAATAAGGGTTATGCTGCTAAATGCTAGGAGCTTAAACCAAAGCCCATACTACCTGGAAATACTTCTATCACTAGAAGATGTAGATATCTGTGCAGTCACAGAAACCTGGTTTAAGGCCCCAGAGAGTACCCCGGCCCTGCAAGACTACAATGTCTTCCACACCTTTAGACCACAAAATGAAAGTGAAAACCAAAGGTGGTGGTGTTTCAATCTACATTACAGATGAACTCACCTCCCATGGAGTTACTCCAGGTCCAGGTTACAGCAGGTAAGAACCCCATTCAAGTCCAAGCCAGTTATAGATCCGCCTCCATGGGTCACATCACCCATGAAGCCTACTTAACCAAACCGAAGACAATCCAAATATTACCGAACACATTAGTTATGGAGGATTTCAATGATCCCACCATCAACTGGGAAGCCTACTCTAGCTTAAACTCGCTAGGACAAAAGTTCCTTAACTTTGTGGATTTAAATGCCCTGAAGCAAACTGTCCATACCTGGACAACAGGAACAAACATTCTAGATCTGGTCCTCACCAACAAATCAAACAGGTGCTCTGCTGCATGGACCCTCATTGGTCAAAACTGACAACAAATCAGTCACCTTCGAACTGACACTAACACCAGAACTTACAAAGGGTAAAATCAGACTAAAAAAAAACTTCACCAAGGCAAACTATATCCTCCTAGGTGAAGCTATAAATGTATTCCAAGTTCCAGCCCAAGCTGAAACTGGTAACTACTCTGAAGCTTACACTAAAGCCCTGTACAATCACTTACATCAGTGTATAAACTCAGCTGTACCAGATAGAATCAAAGCCAGAGCCCCAAGTAAAATAAAGCTACTATAGTGGACTTCCAAGCATCAACAAACTCTACAATAAATGCAAAAAGTTGCTGTCGAAGAAAATAAAGGTAAGAACCCAACAATGGAAAAGCACCCTCTTCATCCTTAACAGGCAAATAAGATAACTTTTCAGATCCTCCAAGAGATTCCTTGAGAGAAACCTAGCAAGTTTACTAATAAAGATAACCATAAGGCCTTTTACAGCTAACTACCTAAAGGGTAGAGCCCAAGCATGTGCAGAACTGGTGACCAACAGCAACACACACACTAACCCCACAGAGATAGTGTACCTGCTAGCGGATAGGTCTGGTGAAAATTTCACCCCCTTACCCCTTCCTAACTTGCAACAAATGCTCCCTCAATCCCCACCACCACCTTACATATCTGAAGAGCAGGTCCTCAAGGCCCTGTCTAAGGCAAAGAACACAGCCCCTATGGGACCAGATGACATCCCAGGCTGTCTTCTAAACAGGCTAAAACATGAACTAGCATCATCACTAAGTACCCTTTTCAATCATAGCCTAACCACAGGCTTTGTTCCTGCGGAATGGAGAACAGCTACAGTTATTCCCCTCTACAAAGGTGGCCTAGCAACAGACCTATGGAATTACAGACTCATAAGCCTGACCAGTCACATCTGTAAGGCCATGGAATGTATTAATACGGACCTCATAAATACATAGGTGACCTCCAAACCCTGGATCCTATCCTATTCAGCTTTGTGAAGGGCAGATCCTGCCTGGTAAATCTGGTGGATTTCTTTGAAAGTTTGACAAAGGCCATTGATGAGGGCAAATCTGTGCGCACAGCATACTTCGACTTGGCAAAGGCTTTTGACACAATCCCAAATTCAAGCATTACCAATAAACTTAGCAAACTGAATTTAAACCCCTTCGTTGTTAAGATGGGATGCCAACTGTCTCACAAACTAAACATGCACTATCAAAGTGGGTGATTCCACATCAACCAGCAGACCTGTTACCAGTGGGGAGCCTCAGGGGTCAGTGCTGGGCCCCTACTGTTTGGTATATACTTCTGAGAAGTTCAGGTCAAAACTAAAGGGTTGTGGCTGACCAAGTTTGCAGATGACTTCAAACTAGGTGCAGTCCCTGAATCCCCAAATGATGTCAGTATACTCTAGGAGTACCTGTGTTTCACACAGATAAATGAATGCTGTATTAGTCATGGTCTCCAACTGAATGGAAAAAATGCAACATGCTTCTCTTCAACACAAACAATGTCCCTTCATACTATCAAATCAACAACAATACCCTAAGTACCCATGAAGTGGTAAGGGACCTGGGATCACAGGTTGACCATGACCTTAATCTTGTCCACCATGTGTCTACCGTTGTAAGTAATGTTTTCCATGTAGCTCACTTGATTAGTAAAGGCATCACCTCAAGAGCAAAAGAGGTTATAACCCCCCTATACACTCGTCACTTATCTGGCCCATAAATGAGTAAAGCACCCCATTTGGTACGTACTGTACTAAGCACCTGCAACAATCAGAAAAACCTCAGAGGTTTCTAACAAAGATCATCAAGGGACTCCAGCATGTGCCTTACACATAAAACACAACTACTATGCACGAGTTCAAGAACCCACTGGCTGGGTGATATAACGAAACGGACAATATACAATTAAAATAACCAGGTTTATTATACTAAAAACGGTTGAGCGCTTCCATCTAATACAATTAGACTTCATCAGAACCAGGTTTTCTGGGTCAGGAGGGTTGGGGTCTGAGGGAGATTCCATGGTGGCAGTGGGGACAGGCTGCGCAGCAGTGGGTACCAGTGCTGGCGAGGCCAGTCTGGAGCAATCAGAATTGTCCTTGGTTTTTCCTTCCTTATTTTGAGCAGTACCCTGGTGATGAGAGGTAGTGGGGGAAAAGCATGGACAGAGAGATTGACCCGGGGAAGGATAGGGCATCCACTGTCCAAGCCATGCAGTGATGCTCCCTGGTGCAGAACTTGCTGAGCTGATGGTTGGTGTGGGAGGCAAAGAGGTCAACCTGCGGGGTGCCCCATTTCTGAGTTCTTAGGGTGAAGGTTCTTTGGTCTAGCTGCCACTCATGCAGGTCCAGAAGATTTCTGCTTAAGTGGTCTGCCAAAGAGTTTTGGGAGCCTGGCAGGAATTGTGCTAACAGGTGGAGTTGCATGACATAGGCTGTGTGCCAAAGGGTCATGGCCAGCCTGCATAGAGGGTTGGAGTGAGTCCCTCCCTGTTTGTTGATATACCACATCACAGTGCTGTTGTCTGTTTTGATCAGGAGAGCCCCGGGGAGAGAAGGGGCCTGAAAGCTGTCAATGCGTGCTGGACAGCTAACATCTCTTTTTGGCTGATGTGCAGATGGACTTACTGTGGGCACCATTGGCCCTGTATGCACCTGCCGTCCAGGTGTGCACCCCAGGCATAGTCTGATGCGTCTGTGGTGAGGGTCTGGCCAGCGGGGGGTGGTGACTGAGGTAGTCCCTTGTTGTAGGAGCATGCTGCTGCCCACCAAAGAAAATCTTTCCTTAGGCAAGGTATCATTGGTATAAGAGCTACCAGGTCTTGAGAGTGTTGTCACCAAGGGCTTTTTAGGTACCACAGAAGTTTCCTCATATGCAGTCTGGCATATAGAATGAGTAGAATGCAAGATGCCAGGAACCCCAGAGCTTGCAGGGTTTTCCTTGCAGATAACTGGGGTCTGGTGTCTAGTTGAGAAAAGTAGGCTGTCAGGTAAGTTTGATTTCTGGTGTAAGGAATGCCATCTGGGATGCTGTGTCCAGGCTTGCTCCCAGGAATATAATCCTTTGGGTGGGTACTAGTTTGGATTTGTTTTTGTTGATAGTGGATAGTGTACCATAGGGAGGTCAGTAGGGACTTTACTTTTTCCTCACTGTCTGCCTGAATAAGGCAGTCGTCTAAGTAGGGGTAAATTTGGATATTCCTTTGTCTGCAAAAGGCAGTGGAGCGAGCCAGACATTTTGTGAAAACTCTGACAGCAGCAGATAAGCCAAAGGGAAGCGCAGAGAACTGAAAGTGCAGAGATCCTGCCCTGAAAAGCAGATATTTCCTGCATGATTCCCTGATAGGAATGTGGAGGTAGGCCTCTTTTAGTTCTAGGGTAGCTAGCCAAGCATTCTTGTTGAGCATGGGTAGCAGTGCTTGAGGGTGAGCATTTTGAATTTTGGTATCACCAGGAAGGTGTTTAGAATGGACAGATCGAGGATGGGATGCCAGGTGCCCTCTTTTCTGGGTACCATAAAAAGTCTGGAGTAGAAACCTTGGCCTATCTGTTCTGCAGAAATGTGCTCTATTGCCCTCAGAGAGAGCAGGGAAAGGACTTGCTTTTTCACCTCTGCCCACTGGTTTGGAGGTAGATCTGGGAACCCTTTTGGGGTTGGAAGAGTGTGGAAGTAAAATTTGTATCCCTGGGGCACAATGTTGAGGACCCAGCGGTCGTTGCTAATGGTGGCCCAGGTGCTTGCGTGGAAGGAAAGTTTTCTTCCTATGGGCAAGTGCAGGTGGGCAGAGGAAGGGAGTGGGGGAGAAGAGTCATTGTGAGTTCTTACCATGAGAGGATAGATTTGAACTTCCTGGTTTTGAAGTGGAGGAACTCCACTGCTTTGATCTCTGCATTCCCTGTGGCTGCTGTCTGGGGGGGGGGGGGTCTGGGCTGAACTGACCTGGTGGGGGCAGGAAAGGACCAGTGCTTGGAGGGGCAATGCCTGCTGAACCTGGGTGACTGGACCTGTAGGAAATCCTTAGCTGTCTGCATAGATTTACCTTTTTCTTCCATCTTTTTTAAGACCTCCTCTGCTTTGGTGCCAAATAAGTTGTCTTTGTGCAAGGGTGCATCCAATAACTTAGATTTGACATGGTTTGTCAAGGGCTGTTCCTTAAGCCAAGCATATCTTCTAAGGATAGAACCGGTGACTGCTGCCCTGCAAGAAGCTTCTAAGGCATCAAAACCACAGTGTAAGGTGTACTTAGTTACTTGACTTGCAGAATGCATTAACTCTTGTAACTCTTTAGATTCTGCACAAGCAGGAAAGAAAGACACTTTTTGTTTGAGGAGTTCCATGGTATAATGTTGAAATTTTAGCATATGGAACTGACAATTTAGTGCTCTGATAGCAAGAGGAGCAGAGGTGTATACTTTTTTACCCCATCTGTCTAGTGCTCGAGAATCCCTATCAGAGGGGTGGGATTCTTAGCAGAAGTTGCTTTAATTCCTTTAGGCCCTTGAGAAATTACCTCAGGGTCAGCAGTAGGATTTTTGAAAAGAAATTTGTATGAGTCAGGGACTCTGTAATACCTGTCAGGTTTTCTGGGAGCACGAGGGAGGGTGTCAGGAGTCAAACTGGATTCCGGGAAAACATTGTCCACAGCATCCAGGACTGGGGGAATGGCCAGGGGTCTGTGCTGTGGAAGATCTAAGAATTCTCTCTGTCTCTTTTTAGACTGAGGGTAGTCCTGACATTCCCATTGGAAATGCTCCCTTAAGGTATGAAGGGTTTCCCCAAAGGAAAAGTCCTCAGATGGAGAGGCTGAAGGAATGGATTCCTCTGCATCAGAATCCTCATAAGCAGAGAGGTGTTGAATGTCTTCATATTCAGATTATTCAGATGCATCAGAGTCATCAGACTCCTGTTCACATAAAACTACTAGGGACAGATCTCTTTTCCTTTTGGAAGGGGTAGCTTGGCTTCCCCTGATCAGCATGATAAGTTCTTCTGCCATTTTAAGCATTTGAGACTGAGACAGGGAAGCCGGTGCCTGAGACTGGGTCATTGGTTTCTTGGGTGTGGGCCTTAGAAAGTCAATAGTTTTCAAAAGAACGGTAGACGCAAAAGAAATAGTTTGTGTTGAGAATCGGTAGTGCAAAGTACTTCCTTGGAAGCCAGTGCCTGCTCAGCGGCTCTGGACTCATTCAAGATAGAGACAACCGCAGGATCCTTATTTGAAGAAGAGTTTTACGGCATACCGGACTATGAAAGGGTCTCAGTAGCAGTCTGCGAATCCACAGAAATGGGCATCAGGGGCTGCGAAAGCACCTCACTGAGGACTGCAGAACTGATGACTAGCTTAATGGAAGCGTTGTTGGTAGATTTGGACCTGTGCGGTCTGTCTCTGTCTTTATCCTTACGTTTTTTTGGAAGATCTGCTGTTGGATGGCTTACTGAAGCCATATCGGAATTCAAGGACTGTAAGCGAAAATATCTAGCTAATATAAGGGCCCGACGACATATAGTTCTGGCGTTAAAGCACAAAAGCGACAGCGAGGTATGTCGTGGTCTGGGCCTAAGCAAGTGACGCAGTAAGAATGAAAGTCTCGGTGTGGTATTTGCTTTCCACAGGCGAGACAATTGTAAACTTTTTCTGACATCAGTTAGAGCAAGAAGAAAGGATCCCAATGGAGTACTTCGCTTTAGAAGACTTCAGCTTCAATTTGGAAGACAAAACTCATGTAGCGGCCAACCAGCAATCGTGCAAACTGCTTCTGTTTCGGACTCCTCAGCAAGAAAGACTGATGTAATGGCACTGGCTGCCTTACTTTATACTACTGATGACCTGACGTCAGTCCTGAAGCGACAGCAACCAACGCAGAAATACTAAGCCTCTGGTACTCGGGCCGGTCAAAGGCTACCCTGGCAGGGATAACCCAAATGTGATGACTGCAACAGTGAAACACGAAGAACATCCTATGTTGTCTTGGCCAAAAAAGGGTCACCAACAAGATTTCTGGTCAGTCCTGCTGAATCTTTAGTAGGACTTTTAGAATGAGAGGTAAGGGAGGGAAGACGTACAGAAACATCTCTCTCCATAAAAAATGAGTGCAACCACTTTCCAGACCAGAGAGTGTGGGTCTCTGACACAAAATTGATGAAGTTGTCTGTTCATGGAGGAAGCAAAGAGACATACTTGTGGAGAAACCTACTAGTGGACAATGTCCAAGAACATGTCCCTGTGAAGCTGTGTTTTGGACCTGTTCAATGTGTCTGCCAATACATTCAGGCTTGAGGGAATGTATACTGCCTGAATGTGTGTTTGCAATTTGACTGCCAGCTCTCACACTTGCAGGGCTAGTCTGCACAGGAGTTAAGACCTAGTTCCTCTCCATTTGTTCAAGTACAAGAGCACTGTCATGTTGTCTGTGAAAATTTTTAAGGGTCCTGGAATGAGAAGAGACTGAAAGGCCTGGAGTGCCAGCAGCAGTGTTCTCATTTATTTTATGTTGCTGTGATCTTTTCTTTGAGAGGGTGACCAGGTGCCTTCTGCTTTCATGGAGCCGAAGGCTACTCTCCAGCCTGTAACTGAGGTGTCTGTGTACTTTTTTTGTACTGGTGAAGGAGAATGAAGTGGGAGGCCTGGGTTGGCAGAAAGTTATTGAATCCACCAGGTTATTTCTCTCTTCAAGCAGGGAAGAAGGGGAATTTGGAATTCCAGAGGGTGTGCATGTTGTGTCCACACTGATTTCAGGGAACACTGCAACATCCTCATGTGCATTTTTTCCAGAGGGAGCACAGGGATGGTGGATGCCATGAAGCCCAGGATCCTGAGAAAGGTTCTTGCTGAGATGTGTGAAAGGGAGAAGAGGTTTTGAAAGAAAGCACTGAGCTCCTGGACCTTCCAAATGGGAAGGGAAATCTTCATGAGATCTGTTTGAATTCTGCATCCCAGGAAAATGTGGTCCTGTGATGGGGAGAATGGATTTTTGGAAATTTACAATGAATCCCAGGGAAAGGAGGATGGAAATTGTGTGGTTGAGATCTTGCTCTAGTGCCTCTCAAATGTCTGCTTTGAAAAGAAGATCATCCAGGTATGGGAAAACTTGGATACCCTGCAGTCTGCAGAATGACACCACTGGTGCTAGGCATTTTGTGAATACCCTTGGGGCAGTAGAAAGACCAAATAGCAAGGCTGAAAATTGAAAGTGTCCAGAGGCTACAGAGAACCTTAAATATTTCCTGTGGCTGGGATGAAATGGAATATGAAGGTATGTCTGTCAAGGCCATAAAGGCTTGAGGCAAGAAGAGAAGGAACAGAGTTTGTAATGTGAACATCCTGAAAGTAGGTACTTTCAGGAAGGTGTTGAGGAAGGAGAGGTCTAAAGATAGGTCTCCAAGAGTCTTCTTTCCTTGGAACTAGAAACATTCTGGAATAACCCTCCTTGCATCTTTGCTGAATAGGGATATACTGAATGATGCCTTGATCCAGCAGGTTTTGCAACACCTGTGGAAACAGCGGCAGCTGTTCTTTAGGTGGTTGGGGAATGCCCCTGAAAGGAGGTAGGGATTCCCAAACCATGAAATATCCATTTTTGTGATAGAAAACATCCAGGAGTCTTCAGTAATGTTTTCCCAAGCTGGACATGAAACAGAAAGGGGAAGGGAAAGGGGTGGTGGTGATATTGTGGTCCAAACAGTCAAAAGGACCCTGGCCTGTCTGGAATGGGCTGTTTTTCTGTTGGGGCTAGTTGAGGAGTCCTAAATGATTGTTACCTCTTTTCAGATGTTTTTTTTTCTTAGAATGAGGTGGCCTAGATTTCTCTGGAATTTTGGGTCAGGAGATACTAGGAGGTGTTTTAAATCCTGCATCTCCTTTAACTTCTCCCACAAGGTTTTAAATAGGTCAGCAACTGCAGGGCCAAACAAGGCTGAAGTGTACAGGGGAGCAACCATCAATTTGGTAAAGGATGGAGTCTTAACCATGCAAATCTTCTAAGGACAGATCCTGAGACAGCTGCCCTAGCAGAATCCTCTGAAGCGTCAGTTACATTTAATTGTGTGGCGGGTGACCTGAGAGGTTGCACCCAACAAGGACATAGCCAGAGATTTATTCTCAGAATCAAGCAAATCAGAAATTATTTTAGATAACTGCAACAAGAGTTCCAAAGAGTATTTTGTCATGTGGGTTTGGTAGCTGACTGCCCTAAAGGTAACAGTGGCAGACATATACAGTTTTTTCCCAGTCTCTCTAAATGTCTGCTGTCCTTGTCAGAAGGAAGCAGGGAGGTTGAAGGAAGAACCCTAGAGGGTTTGTCTGAAACCACAGTGATGACCGATGGGTCAGCCGAGGGTGCTCTGAATAATAACTTGCAATCTCCAGGCACCATATAAAATCTGTTTTTTCAAGTGCTGAAGGCAGTGAATTTGGAGTTTTGCTTGAAGATGCAAATATATCTAAGAATACAGGAAGGGCAGGGGGAGTAGCTGAGGGACTGGGGGATGTCCACTTGCAGTAAGTCATAGTAGCGTTTTTGGACATCTGACATTTCAGTACTGTATCACTTGAAATGTTCCTGCATCTTGGTCAAGGTGTTACTAAAGGAAAGAACCACATTTGGTAAATCACCCCCATTAATATCTTCCTCTGTGGAAGCATAATCTAGTGGGGAGGGGATCTGGGATGAATAGGCCAGTGACTCCTCATCAGAAGATTGTTCCTCTTCTGAGGAGGTTTTTTCCCTGAGCCTTTTTTGACGTGAAGCAGTCCAGGTAGAGGGTAGGTACAGTAACTCCTGGAAGGGGTCGAAGGGACATGAGAGCATTAAAAATATTCTGAGAAAAGGTCTGCCAATCTTTTTGAGGATCAGAATGTGGAGAAACATGTTTTCACCTTTTGTTTCTTTTTGCTAGGAATGCCAACTCTATGTAGGGACAGTGGACCGGATGTAGGCCTACACTTGATTATGTCTGAATCCAATTCCTCCCTAACTAGAATGGCCGGGATTCCCCCTAGGGCCTACACAGATTACGAGTCTGGGTTCCCCTTAGACATCTGTACTGGATGCCAGTGGTACCTCCAAGGAAGTGCTGAAATCATGCTCCAAGACGACCTCGGTTACAGGTTCAGCCTGTTCACGGGAATGCCCAAGACAGAAAAGGCACTGTTGGTGGTTGTACTTATGTGGAATCTATGGCCACATTGGCATTAGCCCTTCTTGGATGACATTAAACCCTATACACAACTAAAAAGAATAAAAGGATTCCCCAATGAGGCACTTATCTGAGACATTGAGATTGAAATTTCTTCAGCAAGCAGACCGTACGTACAGATGATGCGTTCTGTCTGGCGGCAAAAATTCTGAGAATGGTGCATGTGTACATCGCTTTTATAACCTACATCCAATAGCAGCCTACGTGCGATGTACTGTGCACCCTAGGCACTAAATACTGCAACAGCAGAATAGAAGGACATCTATATTTATTCCTTTTCTACATTTCTTTCCTTCTCATCTGATTCTTTACCTTATATTTTGGGTGGCTCAGTGGTGCAGCGGTTAATGCTGTCGCCTCACAGCAAGAGGTTCTCCGGTTCGATTCTCGGCTGGGGTGCCTTCTGTGTGGAGTTTGCATGTTCTCCCTGCGTTCGCGTGGGTTTCCTCCCACATTCTAAAGACATGCTTCTGGAGCATTTCTCCCCAGGTCTCCACTGAAAACAGGATCTGTGGAACTTAGTCGGACTTTCCCGGTCAACAAATGTTAAATAAAAATAAAAAATAAAAATATTCTTTCTTTTGTTTTTGGCACTTTCAGTTGCTGCCTAATTTTTTGTCTACTTCTGGTTTGATTTCCATTCCCACTTGACACCATTCTGCTTCTTCTGATCTTAGCAGGGAAGTCATCTTAGACTTATTCTCATGTTTTAAAACTTTCACTACACTTGGATCTTGTGAGGTCAGCAGATATGTATGCAATCTTATGATTGTAGATCTATACATGTAATCAATTTCAAGGAGTCCCATATCTCCCTCAGAATGGCGAATATATAATCTTGGTATATACTGATTTTTATAAATCATTTGATAAGTGTGAAGCATTTTTCTTGTTTTCCTGTCCAACTAATCCAATACCTTTTGGAGCCGGTCAATCACCCCAAAACTAAGTAGGAACAGTAAGAGCAAGTTAGTTTATAGCTTGGACTTTGTTCTTAGATGTCAGCCCTGTTTTTAGTATTAATTTTAGTTTTCTACAATATTCTTAAGTTTTGTTCACAGTTGTTCTTGTTTTATTGATGACCCTTTATCAATGTCCAAACATTTATATGCATCCTCCTGCTCAAGTTCCTATATCACTTTCCTTCCTCAGGTGCTGCAGCTTTCCTGCTTTAAAGGTTGCTTTTGCACATTTATCAAGACTAAATGACATTCTTAGATTATTTGAGAAAGTTATGACCACTTGCAGTTGTTTTCAGTTCCTCGTCTGATGAGCTATACAGTTTTAAATCATCCACAAAAAGAAGATGAGAAGTCGTTACACTTTGTTGTTTTCTAGAGCCAAATTGTAACCCATTCCAGTATATAGTTTATACATCATCAGAGGGCAAGTTATTGATCTATAGTTTTTAGGATAGCTTAATAAGTTAAAGGCAAGACTAAAGAGCAGCAGTAACAGTCACCCTGGAACTGGGATAATAATTGGTCCTTTATCACGGATTAGCTGCAGAGTGGTTTGCCACAGTTTCCTAGTCACTGTAATGTAATAGATCAGTGTAGGGTGTGGTGTATCTTATGCATCTGTAAACACTCCTTTATCCATGAATGTGAAACTCTGTCAAACAGTTTTTTGCAGTCTAGTCATGCCAACAACAAATGATCCTTTGTTCCACATGACTTCCTTTTATTACCTTTTTGTTCTCTTGCCATGATTGAGTTTTCTTCTACATTACTATAAACTCTACCAGCATCAATTCCAGTACATAGTTTATACATCATCAGAAAGCATGTTATAGGTCTATAATTTTTAGGATAGCTTGTAGGTTAACACTCTTAAGGAGAAGTGCTGTTTTTCCTGTTGTTAATCAGTTTGGTGTCTATTGGGGATATATGGTTCTTACTCAGGGCTAAATCTTTGTGCGAAGATGTTAAGACTTTTAGCCCAAGGTTAGGTACTGCACTTAGGCCTGAGGCTTTCCAATTAGATGCTTTCTTAATTTTGTTTAAATTTCTCTGGCCGTTTCTTTATCCCATTTCATATCCTGCACATTTGAACTTTTTACGGTTTCTTTTACTTCTTCTATCCATTCAGTATCTTTTTTTATGTTCCACCGGGTCTTCTTAGATATTTCTTTAACGTGTCTATTTCTTCTTTTTCCCAGTTCTTTATAAAACATTTTTGGGTCATCAATGAATTGCTTATTTTATACTTTTCCTTTATATGTATCTGCATATCTTCTAAGTTTTTCTGCATGTGCTGATATCTTTAGTTTATTATTTACAATAGTATATAATAGATCCTGGTCTCTTCTGATACGGAGTGTTGCTTTTATCACGTCTGTCTTTCTAAGCATTTTTCTGATCTGTTCCTTCGTCTGTACTCTTGTAACAATGACACTTCTTGTCTTAACTGCTTTATAGTTTTCTCTATTTGATACTTCCATGATAGCATTCAATTTTTTCCTGTCCTTTCCCTTATTGCCTGTGCTTATGTGGTAAGACTATCTGCTGTTAATTTTGCTACACCTTATTATATCTTATTGACTTTGGTTATATCACACAAATTTCTGTGAATAGCCTTGATTACTGTGTTCATCTGTTTTATCAAACTTCTAACATTTTGGGTTTTATTTACTTTCTGTAATCGATTTCCATCATCGATCTTAATATGTCTATTCACCTATATTAAATCAAGCATTTCTTCCCTTAGATCATATTCTTATAAACTAAGGGCACATTAGAATATCTGTATGCATTTTCCTTACTGATGTAATGAAAATACAGCAGAGCTAAGTGAAATATACATTTTAATGAGACATGGTTCCTGGGAAGATTAGATAGATGTCACACACTGAAAGAATACTGTACCATGGTCTGACCTACGAAAATAAGTCTGTTGACAGCATCAGACCACACACCTACACAAATTAAGTTTTGTGAACCAGTAGAAGTACAAGGTAAGAAACAGCATTTTCCAATATTCCTTCTGAAAAGGAGGCCATTTAATGAATGATCAAACTTTAACTGATATGCTATTAGATTTAATCCTAAGCAGTAACGACCTTGCAAAGAACTGGGATAATTGCAAGCTGAAGATAAGAAATGTGGTCACAATGAAAACAAATGAGATATGGAATAGCAGGGGTTTTAAAAAGTAAGGGATTTGCAGAAGCAAAAAAGAATAAGAACCCAAGTTGAAAAGCAATCCAAATAAGCTAGAATGTCTATGCAAGACTGTTTAGAAAACAGGAATGAATGTAGAGCAGTGGCTTTTTTATTAAAACCTAGAACAACCAAAAATTGTTGGCTTAATGTTGAAGCTACAAAAGATTGAAACATAATAAACTAATCTCAGGAATTGTGAAAACAGAAGTAGACACAAAAATAATTATGGGTCTAATGGTGAATTAATTTAGTACACTATATAAACAAGATGTACAGTCTCAGATTAATACACAGGAAAAGGTAACATTTCAGGTAATTGCAATTTCTCTGGTTAAAAGAAATTGAAAGAGGGGTACTAACAAAAAAAAATAATAAAGAAAACCAAATTAAAGAATTAATGTGAAACCAGAATGCACGGAAAACTCTTATGTTAGTGACACAATTCAAAGAGAAGTGTGGAGAAAGAATGGTCAGGAGATAAAAAAATCTGACTAGTAATTTAAACAATATTTTTGTGGAAGGGCATGTGCCTTTGATATAGAAAGTTGTTATGGTAGTTATACCAAAGATGGGGAGATCCCTGTGATCCGGGATCATACAGACCTGTTTCAATTCTAAATGATGATAAAGTGTTTATGGCAATTTTGGAAAGAAGAATGTCAAAGATAATGTCAAGAGTACTAGATCTGGATCACTGCCGAATTATAGAAGGTAGGGAAACATTTGACAATAGTGACAAAACCCTTATGATTCAAAAGGATGTATACGGCAATAATAGCATATTAGTGTTAATAGTTTTGGATGCTGAGAAACATTTGACAGAGTGAGCTGGAAATTTATGAAAAAATACCTTGAGGCATTTGTTTCCACTAACAGGGACAATATTTAATATCCACAGAGGAGCTTAAGATAAGGTGGAGTGTGGTGATGATCTGTCTAAACAGTTGAGCCTTATAAGAGGAACTAGCCAGAGTTGTCCACTTTCATTATTATACGTTGATTTATATTTAGAGCCATTAGCCACAGACCAAAGACAATTAAACATAACTGGATATAAATGGAGAAATACTAAAGAAAATGGCCCCTTCTGCAGATATTTGTTACCAATCCAAAACATATGACAATTATATTTGATAAATTGAAATAGTTAACAGAACAGCAGCTTATAGCAAATGCAAAGGCTAAAGTAACTATATCCACAACACATTAACACATTAGTAGATACAATGTTTACCCTTTTTGTGGGGTCATGACAGTGTGAGATACTTAAGGATTTGGCTGAAATGGGATGTTGGACAAGAAGTAAAGCAAATGTGAAATGAAAGTAATCAAAATATTATACACAAGACAATACTATAACATAGTTACTTACAGACATAAATATAAACATTCAGACAAAGGTAGATGAAACTAATGACATTATGTCAGAATGGCAAAGATTTTCAAAGGCCAAAATACCTGCTCCATCTCTTTATCGAAGTATTTACATCAACAATAGATATATACCCACAAAGGTGGTGCTTTATGAAAATATTAACTAATGACTTAAGTATGGCAATCTAAAAAATATAGCAAAAATTTTACAAATATAGATCTTTAAAACATTTATCTAAGGTGTTGGAAGCCAGCATATCTATTTTTCTTTTGCTGAGCTGCCAATAACACCACAATCTAGGCCCTGCAACTCATGCAGGATCTTCAGAAAACACCTTGAAACCTAAGGTTTTGTAAATTCAGATGAAGTACTCATAATCAAAAGGCTACATCTGCAGCAAAGACCCACTTCTGAAAGCACAGCATAAGCCAGTACTGGCTACAGAAGAGTACCATCAGTGTATTATACTTGTACATCTACAGATAACTGAAGGCTTTCATCACAGAACCTAAACGAGGCCGTACAGAGGTTGTGGGAGTGAACTGGTGTTTAGCAGGCCACAAAACAATACACACAATACACAAAAAGTGGATCATGTATAACACGTTGAACTCAAAATCAAACAATTCATGAGACATCAGGCAAAATGATTTACCTTTACAGTTTTCATTCATCATATCAAGGAATACTACATTTCATAAGCAACTCCAACTTAGAAAGTCTATAAAACATATTTCAAATGAGGCATTCCACCTTATTCATTGATATAAGGAAATCTGAGTTTTGACTGTCTAAATGTTTTAAAAACTAAACAAACAGAAAAATAGACTGTTTTGAGACAAAGAAATACCATTAAATGCAACTTTTCTACCAGTGACATTTTCTATACGGGTAGTCAGGAAAATGGTTACAATTTTTTTTTCTCTTTTTGGCCCCTCAACAATAGCCCCCTTCAATAGCCAAACAGTTCTCTTTTTTTCTCCTGCTTTGATTGCTGTTCCATACCCACATTACATGCTTTAGGAAGGTCTAAACATTCCAAATGAGATCTGCTTCAGCAAAGTTCTGCAGCTTAAAGCAGACAGTGAAATGTAAGTCAGCTGTCGGAAGAAAGTCATCCTGGTCATTCTTTGGATTTTCTATTATGTCCTACTGCTCCACCCTTGGCAGCTAATGACTGTACTGCCTGTGTCAGGCCTGAAACACCAGACTCTGAGGTCTGTTCTTTCACAATGGCCCCACAATACAATGCATGGCTTGAAAGATCCCAGTCTTCACTTTCACTCAGTTTCCTGTTGTCTGGCAATGCTTTTAATCTCTTCCAGACAGTGGTTGAGTAGAAGGACCAAACTGGCATCCCATCACACAGGGCACTGACTACTCACTCCTATACTATTCCCCAGTCAACTCCCACAGTAGTTTGACCTGCAAGCTGAACCACAAGTTATCAGGGTCACAGTCAGGGCTCCATTTTTCTTTACCATGTAACCAACAGGTATAGAATTAAGTTAACTGACAGATGGTGTCGCTATTAATATCACAAGATTCCTAACTGAATTTAGCATGCTGCATCATTACACAGATGACAACGTTTCAAGAACCTTCACTACCCGAATGATCTCTTAATGTTAAATTTTACTTTTAAACTCTCAGAAAGAAAATCTCCATCTCATCATTATCCTTGATATTAAAGCACAGGCAAAAGAAAATGCACTTTCAGAGAAGAAGACGACTTTGGAGGACTCATTATTCCTAAATCAATTGTGCAACAAAGTGCAAGCAGGCTATTACTTAGGCCAGGTCAACACTAAACTGCATAGTAAGGGTGTGACTAGGTTATGTCTGGCACATTACACACAGCTTTAAAGGCCTTACAGAAAAGGAGAGGATAAAGCCCATTGTAACTTCACAGATCAGGGATACTGACCTGGCAAGAGACTACATATGCAAGGAGACCGAAGAGTAAAGACCAGGAAAATGGCAAGTGGATTCAACACATTATTATGGAAGTGTAGTACAGAGTTATGAAGGAAAATAAAAGAAAAGGTATAGATGGGGGTATGGATAGCAGCTGAAAAGTGAAATATTCAAGTCTAAAAACAGTGAAGCTACAATTCCTGGTAGTCCCTGAAATGGCCTGCCAGACAGCAAGAAATAATTTCATTTAACATAAGTTCATAGGTTCATAGATTAGTGCTAAGCTAACTGCCCTTGCGAGCCATTTTAAGCCTAGCCAATTATCCCTTGTGAGACTCAAACCCTGCACCTTGTGTTTGTAAGGCAAACACCTTAACAAACAAATCAAGAAATGCAGAACAGATAGAATAAAGAAATAGGAAGGTCAGTATTATGTGGGCTAAATATAAGAACCATGTAGACCTTGTGGATCACTGCATCTCTTCCACTGGCTTATATGTATGTTTCAAAGTATGCCTTTACAGAACAGAGAACTGGAGATGGGTCTAATGCTGTGCCTCTAGGAAGTAAATGAAATGAGCTTGTGTGGTGTCGGGAAAAAATTAAATATAAAAGTAGTTTGCAAAATCTAGTGTTACATAGTAATTTATAAAGTAAAACAAAGATGAACATTTTTTTTTATTATATGACTATACACTCTACTGTTTCATGCTGCTCTAGAATTCATCTGACAGATACCAGTCACGAATTTAACTGTCTTGCATACAAATGTATGAATACCTTAGCTGAGTCTGAACTCTTCATGTAGGGTTCGGCGCAATGTGCAATGCCCCCTTGCAGAACCTTTTCTATCCTCGCAACAAGAAATATATCAGCATGAGGACAGGTAACAGAGAAGATTCCCTTAAAGGAAAAAAAAAAGAGAAAAGATTAAAAAATAGTACAGATGCAAAATGAACAAATAGGAACATTTCAGTAAACACTGTAGTCAGCACACAAATTAATACCATACGGGAGACATATCCGAACTGTGCCAAGACTGAAACATTATACTAGTGATTCATATTAGTACATCTAAGCTGATGATGAAATAAACATCAGAGTGTCCAGAGATTTCAAGTGGGCTGGACCCACAATGTATTCTGTACATGCCTACATGACCTAGCTGCATAAAAATTCAACTGCGTTTGTATTTTTCCTACATCAATAAATTGTGACAAACTAAACAGTAACTAAACTCTTAGCATAAGGGCAGAAGACAGCCTATGACTATTGCAAGAAAGATTCAAAGACATGTATCAAAGATCAAAACACTATAGTCAGCTGGACTTAAACTTATTTGAGATAATACTTGTAGCAGACCAAGGATGACTTCAAGTACATGTTTATTTTATATACCAGAAAAAAATAAAACACCCACTGCAACACATTTCCATCCAAGTACCATAATGACTCACTTAGACAGAAAAAACATTTCACACAAACTTTCAAGCAAAGAGTTCTTAAAACAAAATATGTACGTTCAAATGCAATCATAACAATACAGCTAACCACAGTTTATTTATACGCCTGCATCTGAACATGTGAATTTACAGCTTAAAAACCTTAAATGGTGAAAATTACTGAATAATAAGGAGGTGCCTTTTGATATCTCACTGATACTTACTTAACAGGAATCACATTCTGTACTGATATAATAAGAGTGATCTAAATATATGGCTCAGACTTCCCTTGCACAATGGTGCTATGAATCAGGAGCTCCAATCCATGTCACAGACTACTCTTCTTAAGTCTGTCTTAAGTCTCCACTAGGTACAGATATTCACATGAACATTTTAAAATACAGATCACATTATTTAAATAGTAAGTAACCTGCAGTGCTAAAAATACCATTAATCTAAGAAAATACGGAACAGATTCTTTTCCATACATGTAAAGTACCCCAGTGGTTCAGTCATAAATGTTTAAGACTTTTAGTAGCTGAATAAACATAACATCACAAATATTTTTGCATTTAGTATAATTCATAACTTGTTTATGAATATATTGAATTAATAATCACCACTAGGAAAAAGTACTAGTTTTGTAATCTCAGCAAAAACTCTGTCAAGCATAACATGAATGCGAGTGACAAAAACATTTTTGTTCATCATTAATCTCACTACAATTCTCAAAGTACTCTCCATACAAAGAATCAATGCCACTCTTTCGTAAACCTAGTAGTGTGTGTATGTGTGCATATGAAGATATATATATATATTTATTACTGATATATTTATAAAAATCACATGCCCACACACACATACATTTCTGTAAACCCAACATACAAATCAAGTCCAAAACACTGAAAGACCATAGGTTCGACACAAAAAATACTGAACCTCAGAACATAAAAAAAAAAAAAAAAAAAAAAGCTTTTTTTACACTCCACACCCCCTCCTGTGAATTATATATACCAAAATCCATGACAACATAGCACCGAGGAAAAGACAAACTCACGATCCACAGAAATACTATACCTATATACACACACACACACACACACACACACACACACACACACACAGAGTGCATGCAGGCCCCTAAACACAGTGCACAAAAAAAAAAATCAATGTTTACACTTGCTTAACCTCCTTTATGTCATATAATTCTACATAGTGTACGTAGAAACAAGTCTTTAAGACGTATTCTCTTATGATACCAAAATACTTCAGACCGGATTCATAAAGGTCATCACAATGTGTATACTAAGTGTACACTTAAAGTAACTTTGCTATATGACTAGACAGCACAAGCACTGCGGTAGGGCTATTACTGAATTCATAACGTGTACACTTTGTGGTAACCTTTATGAATTCGGCCACAGAAGTAAAATGAATGATACATTGTATATAAACAGTGAAGTAAACACGTACTATCGTTAATATGACATACAATACTAAAATGTTCAGATCTCATGTCTTCTTAGATATGCTATGGATCATGGCTAAAAAGGGTCCACAGACCAGCCTACTCACCTGATGTCAAATATTAAATAAAAACCTGTTCTGGGTATTTTGTTCTGCTTTGAATTAGTTATTAAATTTTATGATACTAGTGTATTTACAGCTGTCAGTTCTTGATTCCTGCCATGAGATTACTTCACAGGAGATCTTACTTCATACTTTACACTTCCCAGCTGTTGCCATTGCTAATAGTGGTTATACTTTCCATGGCAGCAGTTGCAGTTTCCCTTCTGTAGTTGCATACCTATCTAAAAGTCAGTAAGTCACAGTTACAGCTTAAGAAACACTTGTTTAACTTCATTCAGATATAGCCTCATTCATACTTTCAACGTTATTCACACACAGGTTATTCGTGTCACTGTCCTAATGCAGTGGACACCTAGCAAATGCACATTGATTTAATTCCTGTAGAAATACATATTTCTGCAATTCTGAAGATTGCAAATAAGTGTCTTATCACAGGTTTCCCCAGCCATCACTTACAATGTTGTACAATATATCTTAAGCTGAGGGGCTATATACCCCACTCATTTTGCCATAGCAATAATCTTATTTCCTTAACACCTTTTTTTTCCATTCCTTATTTTAGAAATTTGTTTCATATCTTCTATTTAATGTAAACTATGTACATGAAATTAAAAAGTTATGTCAGTCTCAAATTTTGAGCCAACGATATTTAGTACGGTCCTGAGGATGACATTGAAAAGGACTACAAAACTGACAACCCGCTCATATCACTGCAGGTGTTTTTTTTCCAAATAAGTAACTTAGATTCATACATTACTTTGCTGAGTACATTCAGTCTGATCACAAGAGGACTTAAAAAGCACTCAACTAAAAATAATGGCATCATTGGATAGCTACAAAGATTTTTTTGTCAAGGTTGTCACTGAGACCATATAAAAGGCACAGTTGTGTTCTCTGCTGTTACAGTCACACACCAGATCACAAATTACATTTTTTCAGCACAAAAAGGAAGACCCATGACATGTTTTTCCATGTTAAAAAATTGTATGTTTTGGACAGTAGATCTGATATGGAGTATTAGCAGATGGTAGTGCTATATCAGTAACTTCATGTAATGTTCACTTTCCCTGTAGCCTTTTATATATACATACACACACACACACATATACATATATATTTTTATTGACTTGATTTGATTACCGATGAAGTCCAACTGGTAGGAGCCCATTTTCAGCGAAGGCCTGGGGAGAAAAGCTCCAATATATTACAAAACATTTTAAGAACAATAGTTTTACAATCTTCAAAAATAATACAAAAACATCTACAGTTCATATTATGTCTAATTTGGTATAATTGTTTGAAAACAAGTATTAATTGCTACAAGTTATATTTCAGTTATTTAAATTTTAGAGAAATTTTATCCAGTTTATAGAGAAATTAAAGATAAGTTAGGGTAATACAAACAGGAATACATATACACATATGTTGTTCGGATGTACAATGGAATGAATTGACTGAAGGAAGGCTGCAATAGGAAAAGCCACTTACTTTCATTTTTCCAGAAGTTTGGAATCTAAATTTTCCAGTTTTGGGAATCGTGTTAGATTTTAAAAGCAGTACTAATGAAAAAATGTTTTTGGGTTATAGTACAGAGAGAGAGGAATGATATTGCCTGCCTATGTCAGTGTCGCTGTTGCTAGAGTGCATAGGGAAGCAGCAGGCATTTTAATCTAGAGATTAAAAGAGAAAATAATCCAGTGGCCATCCTTATCAACAAAATAAAATACAAAAGCAATGCACCTTCTGCATCCAACACAATCTAATTTGGTTTAGAGGAGGAAAGGTATAAACTGATATTCCAACTGAAGGACAGAGCATCCACTTTCCAAGCTTGTTTGTGGGGAGTCCTTGTGCAAAATTTGTCCAATTGATAGTTCTGGGAGGAGGCAAACAGGCCTATATATGGGCTCCCCCATCTGCTTGTCAACATGTTGAAAATCCTTGGCTCCAGTTTCCACTCGTGTGGGTCCATGAGGTTTCTGCTTAGTCCATCTGCCAGTGTATTTAGTTTTCCTGGCAGGAAATGAGCTTGTAGATGCAATTGGTAGCTCAAGGCTGTGTTCCACAATGCCATGGCTAGTCTGCAGAGGGAGTAAGATTGTGTACCCCCTGCTTGTTTATGTACCACATAACAGTGGTGTTGTCCATCTTTACCATTAATTGTCCTGGAAGAATGTGGTCCTTGAAGGATGTCAGAGTATTCTGTACAGCTAACATTTCTTCTTGATTGATATACAGATGCATTTGACTTGGGTTCCATGTGCCCTGAATGCACTTCCCTGCCAGGTGAGCCCCCCCTTGCATAGTCTGATGAGTCTGTTGTTAGGGTTTGGGCGGCAGGGGGTAGTGTGAATGGTAGTCCCTTGTTTTGGTGGCAGGCCTCTGACCACCAAAGGAACTCTAGGCGTAGGCAAGGTATGATAGGAATCATTGCCTCTAGATGCTGAGAATGTTGACACCATAGGCTTTTTAGATACCATTGTAGTTTCCTCATATGCAGTCTTGCATATGGAATTAGAAGAATGCAGGAGGCCATGAACCCCAAGGCTTGCAGTATTTGCCTTGCAGATAAGCAGGGTTTTTGTGGCTACTTGTTTGAAATAGGTTGTCAAATGAATTTGTTTCTCTGGCATGAGGAAAGCCATCTGGGAAGATGTATTCAAGCTTGCTCCCAAGAATATAATTTTGTGATAGGGTACCAGGTCTGATTTATTTTTGTTTATGGTGTACGCCAGACAAGTTAGCACCCTTTGTACAAAGGCCAGATGATTCAAATGCATGTCCTGGCTTTCTGCCTGAATTAGACAATCGTCCAGGTATGGGTATATTTGAATATTTCCTTGCCTGCAAAATGCAATGACTGGAGCTAGGCACTTTATTTATTTATTTTATTTTACATTTGTTGACCGGGCTAGTCTAACTGGATATATGTCCATTTTCAGTAGAGGCCTGGGGAGATAAGCTCCAAGGAAACAAACAAAATCACATATACAAAAATTAATGTATACAATGAACATTGCAGGTACAGTACAGAGAATAATTAAAGAGGTCATTTGTTCTTAACATAGTACAAAATATACAGATACAATTAGTACAATACAAAATGTAGTTGCAATACATCATAAAGAAAAAAGATGGCAGCTGAATTATACAATATATTAGTATACAAGTAATCATAAAGAAAAAGTAGGAGCTGAAATTATACAATATATTAGTAAAAGTAGTCTCCTTAATGAGACTCTGAAGATGTAAGTAATAGTATAGAAGGACAAGGTAAGGTGTTATTAAGAAAAGGAACTTGATTACTGAGAAGAGGAGGGTAGGTTGAACCAAGTAAGAAGAGACAGTTGATCAGTCAGGTTTAGTACAGGGGCACAACCAGTGTGTTCTGAGTTAAAGTTTCAATTTGGTTTTAAAGAGTGATACAGAGGGAAGAGAGGAAAGTTCGTTAGGAAGAAGGTTCCAGGATTTCCCAACAGTATTAGAAAAAAGGGAGTCCCCAGCCCTGTTGTTTGATTTACAGATATTTACAAGAAGTTTATGTGATGATCGTAATGTCTTTAGATTGATGTAGGGGGTAATGAGGGTATTGGTAGGTTGGTAAAGGGTTTTATGGGCAATGGTCAGTTGGTGGAATTTAAGCTGATTTTGTAATTCAAGCTATCCTAGCTGATTTAGATTAAAACAGTGGTGGGTTCAGAAAGGGTTACCTGTAGCAAATCTGGCTATGTTATTGTAGGAGTTTTCCATTTTATTAAGGCTGTTTTTAAGAGAGATTAGTATATATGGGTGAGGCATAGAGGAGAGTAGAAATTAGATGGGTGTGAGCAATAGTTATTCTAGCTGCAGGAGAGAGGAAGTGTTTGATCCTATAGAGAGAGCCTAGTTTTCTATTAACAGATTTTAGAGTATTGTTAATATGGGTGTCGAAGTTATTCTTTGTAAATACACTCTGGAACAGAATCCCAATCCATGTTAGGCAGAGCCCCTCACTAACTCTATTCAAGAGAAATCTTGACGAGTGGATGGGAGATCGTAGGTTTACCCCGGGGGTCATCTCTGTGTCACTACTAGACAGAGGCACAGTAAACTAAACCCTAAATGGGCGTAGTAGTATTCTCATCCTAAGGGGTAGTGAAAGCCACACACACTCTGGCTAGGCTTATAAATGCCCTAGGGCAGATAGCCTAGTACGAACCTATGAATACCCTGGGCGCAGTAGATAAGCCAAAGGGCAGTGCAGAGAACTGATAGTGCGTGCTTAGAGTAGACAGGTCCAGGATAGGACACAATGAACTGTCTTTTCTGGGTACCAGGAAAAGTCTCGAGTAGAAACCTTGTCCCTTTTCCTCTTCTGGTACCAACTGAATAGCCCCTATGCTTAAGAGAGAGAGTACTTGCTTTTGGGCCTCTGCCCACTCATATGGGGGTAGATCTGGCCATCTGCTTGGGGTTGGTAACGTAAGGAAGTGAAATCTGTATCCTTGGGACATTATATTTAAAACCCATTTGTCCTGAGTAATGAGTTCCTAGTTCATTGCATGCAGAGCAATCTTTCCCCCCAAAGGGGCAGTCAGTTGAAAAGTGCTTGGAAGTTTTAAAAAGAAGTCATTGAGACAGTTTACCATGGGGGAAGTTTTATTACTTCCAGATTTGGAAGTGGAGGCCCCCCACTGCTTAGTCCTGTGCATACCCAGGGACTGAAGCCTTGGAGCTCTGCTGGATCTGGGTTTGGACTGAGAAGGTCTGGAAGAGGCAGGAAAGGACCATCTCTTAGAAGGCAAATGCCTACTAAATCTTGGAAGTTGTACTTGTAAAAAATCTTTAATAGTTTGCATAGATTTAGCTTTTTCCTCCATCTTTTTAAGAACTTCTTCTGCCTTGTTGCCAAACAGGTGGTCCTGATTTAAGGAAGCATCCAGTAATTTTGCTTTAACATGATCTGGCAAGGATTGCTCCTTAAGCCAAGCATGCCTTCTAAGTACAGACCCAGTTACAGCAGCCCTGCAAGATGCCTCTAGTGGATCAAAACCACATTGCAAAGTATGTTTTCCAACTTGTTCAGCAGAATGCATTAAATCATGTAAATCCTTATTTTCAGCACAATCAGGAATCAACATAATTTTCTGTTTAAGCAATCCAATAATATGCTGCTGATACTTTAACATATGAGACTGGCAGTTTAAGGCTCTGATGGCCAAAGTTGCAGAAGTGTACACCTTCTTACCCCATCTATCCAGCGCCCTGGAGTCTCTATCAGAGGGGGTAGGATTTTTGGCAGTAGTAACTTTAATGTCCTTGGGTCCCTGTGAAATGGTCTCAGGATCCGCAGTAGGATTTTTGAAAAGGAACTTGTGAGAGTCAGGAACCCTGTAAAATCTATCAGGTTTTCTGGGAGCAGGAGGTAAAGAGTCAGAGGCCAAGCTAGATTCCGAAAAAGCATCATCAACAATGTCTAGTACAAGAGGTATGGCTAAAGTCCTGTGCTGGAGCAAGAGTGAGAAATCCCTAAACCTCTATTTAGAATCAGAGGCATCTTGACTTTCCCAACGAAAATGCTCACTGAGAGTATGCAAGGTTTCACCAAAAGAAACATCCTCGGGGGAGGGCAGAGGGAACTGAGTCCTCAGCATCAGAATCCTCATAGGTAGATAAGGGTAAATCCTGGTCATCAGAGGAAACAGAAATTTCAGAATCCTGGTCAGAAGTATCATAAGCAAACTCAGTCCTAGGTCTCTTAGAGGGGGAAGGTTGGCTTCCCCTGATTAAAGTAATAAGGTCTTCAGCCATTCTTATCATTTGTTTTTTAGGCATAGAGGTCTGACCCTGCAGGGTGGGCATCAGTTTTCTAGGCACGGTTCAAGTTTTAGGCCTTGAAGAAGAAGATGGCGTTGGTTTAATATGCAAGTCAGTAGGCCTGAATACACCCTCAGAAGCCGGTGCCTGCACAGCAGCTCCAGACCCATCCAAGGTAGAGACATCCGCAGGTTCCACAGTTGAAGCATCTCGTGTCATACCAGACTCCGAATGGGTCTCAGTAAAGGCCTGCAAATCTGAAGTAGCGGGTATCAGGGGCTGCGAAAGCGCCTCACTGAGTACCAGCGAACTGGCGAATGGCTTAGTAGAAGTGTTGTCGGCAGCTTTGGACCTATGTGGCCTGTCTCTTTCTTTATCTTTGTGTTTTTTCAGAATGTTGGTAGTCGGATGGCTTACTGAAGACATATCAGGATAATTGAACCAAGCACCAAAATATTTAGAAGTGAAAATATACGAACGACGGATAGCTCGAGGATTAAATAAGGCAAAAAACCGACAGCGAGGTACGTCGTGGTCAGGGCCTAGGCGAGAAATACAGTACAAAAGAAAATCTTTATGAGGTATTTGCTTTCCACAAGAAATGCAATTATTTACTTTCACTGACATTGGTTTAGAGCAAGAAAAAGTTTCCCCAACAGGGTACTTAGCTTTTAGTTGAAGACTTCGGCTCTGCAACTCGAAAATGAAAATTTCAGGAGTCGGCCGACCGGCACTTGCAAACTGCTTCTGCTTCAGGCACCGCACAGCAAGAAAGACTGATGTAATGGCGTTGGCTGCAAGTTTTATACCCCTGACGACTTGACATCACGGAAAAAGAGACAGCAAGCAACGCAGGACCCAAGACTTTGTTAATCAGGCCGACTGAGGGCTACTGCAAGCAGATAACCCAAATGTGATGACTGCAACAGTGAAACATGAAGAACAACTAGTTACTTGATAGAAACTACAGTTAAAACTTGTGGGGGAAGAGATTAATATTCTCAGACATGGCACATATGACTGGGAGAGAACAAAAGGGTTTGGTGCTTGATTTTTTTTCCTTTAAATTCATTATGCTTAGTACAAGTGACTCTCTTCAGGGGCAACCTGGTAGCACTGCCTGGTTACCTGAATTGTACAAAGTCACACAATATGTAATGGATTGAGAGGACATCAATCCCTGGATTACAGGAGGAAGTTTATTATCAATGCATGTCTTAATCTTCCACACTAAACTACCATACATTATTTGTCTGGATATATTTTTTCAGGTGTAAAATTAAACGACCACCTGAGTGTGGCAATATAGTAAGCACTGTTACGTCCACATCAAATTCAACAGTGTCAAAGAGAATTTAAAAAAATGTACACTTTTGATGCTCTATCAGCATAAGGAAATGTAGTATTCTGTGCTTTGGGAAGAATATGTTGATATTTAGATTACTAAAAATTAGGGTTATATTCAAAACGTACGTCATAAGGCACCGAGGCACATTTACACATTACAATCTTAGTTTTGATAAAATGTCTCTACAGTGGATGGGAAGGAGCTGGAAATAACTCATTAACATTTTTTCTTCCTTTTATTTCAGTCTCTTGGCATCTCCCTCCTCAGCATGCCTGCTGGGGTTGTTCCACGACTGGGTAGAATGCCTTACCCCCAAGAATGGGGTCAGACTGACGTACTGAAGGTTTGCTCCGAGCCAGTGAACTATCAGGTTCATAGGTAGGTACTAGGTTATCAGCCCTGGGGCCTATACAAGCCCAGCCAAAAAGGTACCCTGGCTTTTGCCACCCAAGAAAATTATTTTCCTGTGCCACTGTCGAGCAGAGCCACAGAGGTGATCCCCGGGGTGAATTTCCTATTATAGGCTCATAGGTAGGTACTAGGAACCTGCCATCTTCTCCTATAGCAGTTCACATCATGCTGAGTGGCTCATTTATTTTCCCCTATAAGCCGTAATGTTCCCCACCTAGTGTGAAGACATATGCATGTCTGGCTGGGCAGACGATGAGGACAGGCATGAGCACACGCTCTGTTCTGGACCCATAAGGCAGCCACATCTGCTCTCTTTCCTTTGCGTCCTTGCCAAAGTATTATTCTTATTGATACCATTTTGTCTAGTGTAGGGGTACTGTTAGAGAAAGTTTTTTTTAGTAAAGGAATGTGTACAGTTAGGGGCAAGGGCCCATCCCAGATTACTCATGTATGCTAACCTTCACCTTACTTCTACGCCTGCCCTTAAATCCAACCTTAATCCTAACCCTACATATTACGTTAATACAAATCCATTTCCTGACAGTACCACTACCAAGAGAAGGTATACAATTCTGCAACTTCTCATTTTTTTATGTTGGGGTACATGATATAAGACACAAAAAAATGGCAGATACATAGAAACTGAACTGATAAAATAGGAAGTCAAAAATCGAGTTCACTGGTAATGAATATGAATTTATTCAAAAAGAGATACCACTAGTTATAATACAGGATATTTTTAGTCAGATTGAATTACTATATATTTTGTGATTTGATACTATAGTGGTTTCAGTGCTTTTAGATAGTTTGAGCTTCAGATAATTCATTACATAATCAATTTACACTGACTCTTCAATTAACTGTTCTTTAAGCATGCATACTGAATGAAATTCAGATCTGCATCGTTAAAAATGAATTGGAGTAATGTGATGATATTTAAACAGTGCCCGAGTCACTGAAAAATTACTTCCCAAGACTGGTCAAAGCTGAAGAACCAAAAAGAATAAGCTATCTTCACGTCCAGCATCCTCACAGTATGAAGACTGTTTTGTTAAAATTCTGTGTGAAAAAGATTTTATCCCTGCTGAAACTGTTTGAAAGGTGCATTTAATGAAATACATGAATGTGGTTCCCCTCAAGAAGCAGAGATGTAAAGGCCTGACTGCAACCCTTAGGACCCATGTTCAGTTTGAGGCATGGGGAGCTCAGAGGACCAGGTGAGGAAGGAAGTGAGTGGACAATGTCAGCTTACCCATCCTATGGGAGGAAGCCAGCTGAGCATGCTGCATTAGTGGCAACTGCAAGAGGGGCAGATGTATCACTCACAGCAGAAGTAGTGTGTACAGTGTTAATCCACATAGCTAGGAGGCTGCAGCAACTGTGGAAGGTGCAAAGCCTGCTGAGGAGATTGGGGAGGGTAGACTGACCTACCTCGTGCAGTCAGACTCTCACCTCCACAGGAGAATGAATGGTCCAGAGGGCTCTCTCCCTAAGGAGGAATAAGTGGCTCAACTGGGTACAGGAAAGGGGGCCAATGGGCAGATACTGTGATCCCATAAAAATAAATAAATACATGGTGGCCATAATTAATTTGACTTTTCATCACAAACATCAATATTATACACAGTAAGTGATCATGTTTGGTGGCACTACCAGCTCACAGCACTTGGCTCTTGGCTGTTGTTCCTTTTGTAGGCAGTTTGTGTGTTTCTTTCTGTATCCATGTAAGTTTTATTTGGATGTCCCAGATTCCTTCAGCACTTTAATGACATCCCTTAGAAATGCATTCCTCTGATTTGTCATTGCTGTATGTGTGCATATATGTGTTGTGAGAGAGTGTGTGTGTATAAATTGTGACAAACCTATCCATGCTTTGAGCTAAAGTGCCAGGTGCAGTGTGCATGAGAGAAAATAATAATCAACAATTTTTTCTTTGTACTATGAGGTGCATACATAAACCTTTGAGCTAGCAGTAACAAAGCAACCAGGTAATTCTCTCTACAAAATATGGCAGAAAAGCGAGCAAGATCATGTATACCCTCAGAGCTTTGGGGTGGGGTAAATACATGCAGAATTTGACTCAGGTTCAGGAAATGGGGATGGGGAATTCTCAACTCCCACCCTAGGCCCATCTAGTCTAAAACTGGTCTTGCAGAAACTCTCTCAACAACACTAGAAGACAGATTTTTTTTCTGTAAATTCATTAAGCTGACAAATTCTAATTTAAGCTCTTAAAACCAAGAATGACTAAAAACTACTTTCACATAAAGGAAATGATGACTCACAGTCTTCCGTTATCAAAAAAGCACAGAGAAAAGAAAGGATTAATAAAAAAGGAACTGAGACAGATGAAGATGGATGCCAAGGTAAGTTTATGCTGTGAGCTACCTTCATTAATTATTTTTTTCTAGGCATTTGTCCATCGTCATGAAAATGCCTGGCTCCCATTCAGTCTCGGCACCTCAGTCTAAATCAGTGCTATGAATGACTGATGTAGCTTGATTCCTGTAAGACTTTATTTTTACCTGCAATTACAAGAGATTAGCAAGAAGTAAACAAATGTAGGCATTAATAAATTATGTGCAAGATCTCATAAGCAATGGAGCTGTGCCATACAGGACAGCTTCAAGACCAGATTATTTCTATCTGCAGCTGTTATTAAACATTGATTTCTGATCTAATTTGCCCTATGCAACTTGCAATTTAACTCGCTTTTGATATTAATCGCAATGCAATACTTTCATAGATTGACCATACCTTACCCCCACCAGGAAGGCTTACTTAAATCGACCAGTGCAGGCACTCATATACAACAGCCTTGTTTGCAATTTTTAGATAAAATATCACTGAGTTACAATGGCTGATTTAGCAGGATTTGCAAAGAAAAACATAGCCAAAAAATCTATCTACATTTCATGCAAAGTCAGTATATTTTATCTCCTTAGGTGACATGACAGTATTTGGAATTAAGGGTAAGGGGAAATCGACAAAGCTCCAGGGGGAAAATGGCCATCCCAAAATGACTGCAAGCCTAAATCACGGAGGACACAATTAATTGACAGGAATGATTATGCAGCTTGTGTGTGTCCATATCCACTGAACACTCTGCAACTGTGCCATGTGTAGAGTGGCACATGTCCCAGGGGTGGAGGCAATTTGGCAGTCCGAGGATAGTGGTGTAACATACACTACACTTTGCTGACAAAAGCTGTAAAGGGGGGTATAGGTAAACTTTATTAATAGCAAGGTGTAAGACTAGGTAATTTGTGTAGTGCTTGATGCAACACAGTAAAAAATCAAATGCGGAACTGGTGAGCAATGGCATGGGGAAATTTCATGGTACTGTCGAAGTCAGCTTAGGAACCCATCACTGCAGTTAGATGATGTTCATCAACAGTGTTCTGTTCACATGTCAGGGTGTAGAGGAGTTCATGCACTGTAACATTTGGCTGTCTAAGCAGGTCCCTCAGGCAGTGATGCCACTCTATTTGTGTTTTGGATGTGTGGAACCTCTAGTTTGTTCCAGACGTGGGCTGGAAACAAGAAAGACAGACCTTTTATCCAATGTCGGCAGGTACCATACTTCCTCATGTGTCCTTTTACATTGCTGTGGTCAAGGAATTAAGAGCACATTCCTGCAACACAGATAGTAGCATCCCTTGGTCTTTCATACCTGCATGCACAATATCCTTGCTAGGTAAGAAGGCTCTGGTGGTTACATGGGAATGTGGGTAGCAAAATGCGAGTTGGTGGCATCAAAGGCATTTAGCTGATGGGGGTTGTAACTGTTGCCATAGTACTTGCTGAAAAAAAAACAGACATCCTTTTGGTGTGTCATTGGCTAGGTGTCATTTGGCAGCTTTTATTGCTGCCCTCGAAGTCCGTGAGCACATATTATGTTGCAATCTCTACTTTGTATTTTTTGCACAACTGTTGCATAAGTCCCCCAAAGGACACTGTTATGGTGTCAATGAATTGCAGCTTAATTTTGTATAGATAAGAGGTGTCAGTCAACTGCTCCCCATTCCAACATTGCAACATATGCTATATAGTTGTTGGCACACATTTGCCTAGGTAGGAATGGCTCAAGCAGCCAGTGTTACTGTGGAGGCAAACAAGTTCTGTAGATTTGCCAATGTGATCCACAGTACCAATGTGATGTCAGTGCCTTGCACATGATGCATCCTTGTGGTATACCTCAGGATGAATGACAAGAATGTTGTAGGTATGCTTGTAGGGCTATTCCAATGTGTGTGTCTGGTACGCCCTTTATGATGCTTTTGAGGCTGCAGTTGGACTACATTGCTAGTACAGCCCATTTCTGTACTGTGGAAAACCTCCTCTAGGATGTAGTTGTGCTCTCCTTTATTGTCACAATGATCCTATCCACAGATGGCTCTATGGGGTCTGGGGCATACTGGCACGATAAAGTTTCTCTTCAGTGTCTCTTCTTACTGTCAATGCCCATCTGGTACATAGCATTTTCAAGATACTTGTCCAGCAATTCACAGTCCCTGCTGGACCGCTCTTGTTAGTATGCGTCCTTCTGACAACTTTATACCCACCTCACTGTCACTTTAACGTTAGGTGCATCAACACTAGCTGGCTGGGGTATACTCATCCTCTTCTTGCCCGATTGCTCTGGGCTGTGCATACATCACTGTGTGTGTGTGTTCCTGTCAGATGTTTGATTAACATGTGGTACCTTTGTTACTGTTACATGTCGGTATTCGAGTGACTAAGTGAAACCGTGCTCTAATCAAATATGGCAGCACTCCTTGGAAGTTTGCGGGTGACTGTTACTGTCATGCACTGCCATGTAATAGTGCATGACTTCATGTCATGGTCATCTAACTGCTTATTCTCATAACACAGATATTCTCATGCATTGCTGAATTCAGCCACTGTTTTAACCTACAGTATCAGGTAAACTGATAAAGTCATCATGACTCCTTCACTGAAACCACATCGTTTCTGAGCTACCAATCCTGTAGTTCTCCATGATGTGAATGAATGCATCATTAGAGAATGTATTAAGTCATTTCCTTACCTCAATATCAAGGTTGAAATAAATTCCTTTGCCACGTCTTTTATAAATATCATATATTTTACATTCATAAACACTCTCAAATGCTTGTACTACACGGATTAAAGGAGGGGTGGGTTATAACTCTTTTTCCTAAATGTACTATTGTTTAAACTGCATTTTGCATTGGTCACTTTATGATTATAGATATATGCTAAATTTAATTTCCTTATGAATAATTTTAACTCAAAAAAGGAATCTGCTTCATCCCAAGTAGCTTTAGGAACAAAGGTGATACCTTTATCAAATAGGTTAAAGTAGGTATTTGTAATATTCACGTGACTGTAATTAAAAATGTTGTATCCTTGACATCTGCATGCAACCCATTCATTGCAAAATTCTTCATCCACAGGAGAGTTAGTATTCTATCTCTCTCTAACCCCCTCTTGCTCCTGTACTCCCCCATCCCCTCTTCCATTTCCTCTTGATCTACATGCATGTGGTGTTTCTGTTGAGATGTCTCCCAGGATGATCCTCCGGAGCAAACTTTTTGGACTTCCTCAGTGGAGTAAACTCTAAAGGGACATTTAGGTTAACAACTGAATCACCTTCCATAACAGTTTCTTCAATAGTGTCATTGCTCTACAGATATATAATCAGTATTAACTACCTCGTTACTTTGTCTAATAACATGCCTATTATTATCAACTTTAGTCATATTGTTACCACTACTCTCACTTGATAAGCTAAATAGTTGCAGTATTCATTCTCATAATGCACTAACTTTTTTTGCTTTTTTCTGGTAAATATTCAAACACTGCTGATCAACTTTATTAAAAATACCACAGTAATTGTTTTTGTAGGAGTCAAACAATACATCATTCTTAATATTAATATCCACAATTTCCAGTTCACTTTGTAGTTGACTATTTGCCTTCCATTGTCCTTGATTAATCAAGCCATTAATTCCAACTGATGTCTATCAAAACAGATATGACGTCATAGCATAAACCAAAATTAGAAGTTGTTTGGTTAAGACACTTCCATAATATGAGTTCCTTCAGCACTCGTTTATGGGAAATACATTCATTTAAAATATCATTATCCAACTGCAAACTCTGGAATTTAAGGAGTTTTTGTTTAATGTCCCTTGATGAAAGATTCCCTCATGGGTCCCACTGAATGAAAATACCTTCTTGAACCAAACTTCAAGGGAAATATTATTGTCCATAACTCTGGTACCAGTCACAATGAGTAGCTACTTGTTCTAACAGTATCAGAACCTTGACAAGAACTCAAATCTCTATAGTTGTGCCTTAAAGTGCACTGAGTCAAACCATCACATTCTCTATGCAATTTGTTACAATGCTTAATCACTCAATGAATTTTACCATACAGTATCTGAATCTTCAGTGCATATCATATCCAAAAGATTAAGTTCTTCTTCAGTGTTACAAGTCTCACAATTTGGTTCACCTCCACTAGTTGCCTGAAGATTAATGATGCTGAGTCATAGCCTCAAGTATATGAATACATTGTACAAGTAGACAAACCAATTGGTATGTCCAGTTAGAACTGAAATGTCCACTGTTTCAGGAGGTAGTACAACCTCTGCATGCCAAACAGTAGAGAGATCTGATGTAATCAACTCCAAGGACTCCATGTATCCTGTACTGCCACAATCTAAACCCATTAACCAAAGAAAGTAGCCTCCATTGAGCACAAAACCACCAAGAAGCACCAGTTCAGAGTGACCAGTAACTATGCAATAGGTGTTAAAGAAAATAGTTTATTGAGCTTTAGTTAATACTTTCTACCAAAACAGAACTTCATCAGAACTGAAGCACATACTCTAAATTACATTTAAATATCCACATACAAACACCTGCCCCTAAAGGTGAACCAATCAAAATGCATGTATTATGCACTTTAATCACATGGCTTTCCATTTATAAAAATAAAATTACTTAAATCAATCTATAAATTATGGAAAAAATTCTTGTATAAAAAGTTTTCCTCAACTTTTAATACACTGTTGAGTCTTGCCAAAAACAATTCCTTAAACAACTAATTATAAAACAATTTCGCAATCAGTGACTATAGAAAAAAATAAATCATGAAAGGTGACAGTGGTATCTCTAAAAGCCCATCTTTTTAAATAAGATATAAAACCGATATCATATTAACATAACAAAATATTTGAGGTTTAAATGATGTCCAACAACACTTGTTGACCATATGCCAATCCTTGCAATACTAAATAAAATGAATGCACTAAAATATTAACAATAAGTACTCCCTCAATTTGGTCAATCACAATTTCAACACACCATTCAAAGAGATGTGGTCATTTAATCCAGGTTCACCTACTGTATTTGACCCTAACTGCCATAATTTTTCACAAGACGGAATAATCCATTAAAAATTAAGGAAAACTTTTTATACAAGAATTTTTTTCCATAATTTATAGATTACCTTGAAATAATTAAGTAATTTGATTGTCCCACCTTTAGTGAAGGGTGACTGTACATGGACATTTAAAAGTGATTTAGAATAGATGCTTCAAGTCTGATGAAGTCCCATTTTGAATGTAAGCACTAAATTAAAGTTCAATAAACTATATTTATTTTCTTCAACTCCTGTTGCCTGGTTACTATTCACTGTGAAATAGTTAATTTTGTACATCTGCCAAACTGAACTGTATGTTTCAGATGGCTGAAGTAAAGTGCGGAGATCGGGGGACACAAAAATGGTGGCCTGTTTACATGTGTTTTTAGGCTAAGTATAAAGTTAGCAGGTTTAAGACAGTGCTACAGTCATCATTATTAACAAAGCTAGCAACTCAACAGACTTGGGAAGGGCAGAGGCAACAAACCATCAAGGAGATGATGTTAATGTTCATGAGACAAGTATAAAAGGCAGGTATACTGGATCACACGGAAGGTGAATTTCAGGAGAAGGCTATGAGTGAATGGTAATAAATCAAGTTCAGAAATGAGGAACTGTGGAGAACTCTTGTGGTCCAACAGGGAATTAAAATATATTTAGAGGACCAGAAAAATATGGACATAAACTAAAATAAGTTCTGATGATTGGTGGTGATGTGGCAAGGGAAATGGACTATGGGCCATGACTGGTTATGAGATGAAGGGTGATGGACTATGGACCATAGCCGGTTATGAGATGAAATGTGACATCATATGGAGGAATATGTGCTGACAATACCCACAAATTACACGGCTTTGCACAATTGACTCTGTGTTCCACTAAGTAACCAATTGTGTAGTTTCATGTCACTCAACATATTTTTGAAAAAAAACTCAAATTGAAAAGTTAAGTTAATACAAGTAAACAAGTAAATACAACAAAGTAAATATAAAAATAAATAATAAAAAAATAAACAAATAAAGGCCTAGACAACCAAATACAAAGAAAAGTTAAGAGAATTATTAAAGAAGTACAAAAAAGACAATGAGATAAAAAAGTAGTAAATACAGGGCTAAATAGTGGAGGGCTAGGTTTGGAGAAGAGGAGGCTGAAGGTGGCCTAGAGGAGGCAGGGACAATAGCTCTTAGTCTCAACCAGCAAGGGCATAACCATTTTCTAAACAGGTAGATTATATTTAGTATTTAAATTGGTTCTGAGAGGTCATAAGTCAGGATTTGATTGGAAGGGCATTAGATTTACATCAGGTGTGCCACCACCAATTGGTTTAATGCTTTAGCGTTGATAGAGAGATTAGTCAGTCTGTGTTGTAGACCTTGATTGACCAATGGGGTTGGTATTCTGGTAATGTTTTTGTATGGTGTTTTAATTTTGTCTGGATGTGATGGTTGGTAAGCTTTGAAAAGTTAGCTGGTTTGCTTTGATTAAGTTGACCAGTTATAAGAGGTTCCGACCTTCGATTTAGGCAGTGATGGGTGCGATAGGGGGCTATCTAGGGTGAATCTGGTATGAAGGTTTTTATGGTATTAGAGGTTTTAGAAAGAAGGAGAATATTGGGGTAGGATAGAGGCGTGGAGGAGAGGAGTGGAGAGGAGGTTTAGAGAACTGGAATTGGTTGGTGTGCGGAGTTTTTATGGGGAGTATTCTTTATTGACCCAAGTTTTTGTTGTAATTTTTAAGTTAAGGAAAGACATATTTTGTTTAAGTAATGCATATATAGTTTAAGTTAGTAGTAGGATGGGGGGAGGGTTTGTTTGGTTGAATGCCATTACATGAGACACATGGAAGGATTTGTTGTGGTGGTGTGGTGGGTTCTGGTGTGTTTGGAGGGGAGTGAAATTGAAAATTGGTGGTTTTGGTAGGGTTGGGTGGAGTAGGTTTTGAGAACCATAAGTTTTTTCGACAGGAAGCATTTTCTTTGGTGGAGTGAGTTGGGTTTGGCGAGAGAGAGCTCAGAAAGGTGCCAAGTTGATCATCTGCATATTGGTCTGCTGAATGTAGGTGGCCTTGAGTGTAGACCATTATGAAAAAAGAAATGAAGAGGGGAAAAGGAGGGCAGAGGGGGGTGGGAATATTTAGTGGGGAAGTGGGTCTGATAGCTCTGATTGCCTGTTGCTGCGCTGTTTTTTAGCTAGGAGCTAGGCATTAAACCAGCATGGTTGGTTGTTGCTTAATAAGTAGTTTTCAGACTGAAGCAGTAGTTGGTGGTGTTGACCATGTCGAAGCTTTATATGTAGAGAAAAGAAAAGAGAGCAGAGAGGATATTATATTGCGATATTGTGGTTGACTCAACAAACCACAGGAGAGGAAGGAGTGTGCTGTGATGAGGGGATGGGGTAAGCCATGTTTTGGTGTTGATGGGAGTTATTTTGTGTGAGGTGGGTAATGAGTTGTTTGTGGACACAGCGTTCCATAATTTTGGCTAGGGGAGACAGTATGGCAAAACTAGGTACTAGAGATGGCTCAAAACATCTATAACCCTAGCAGCATACAGCTTGCTCTACAGTGCACCAGATTTATGCATAAGTGTGGAACAAGAACAGATTTCCTGTACTGAATGGAACTTAATTATGTGCACTTATTTTCAGTCCATCCATCCATCCGTCCACAACCCTTTTTTCCTATTTTCTCACTATTGTCTCCTAAATGCAGCTAACGATTAACAAGTCCAGACATCTGTGCAAGGTTCTACACTTTTATAAAGTGAGGCTCACTTATATTTGGGCATTATTAGATAATTTTTCTTTTTACTAATATTGTTCTACAGAATCAAACTACTAGTAAAACTGCAAGCTGCAACAGAATGAAAACAAATGCATCAAGTCATTTAAGTAGAGATGAATGTGAAATAACTTAATATCCTGATAATTTGTTCCTACCTGTTTAGGGTACTGTAACATGGACTCTGAGACGCCAAAAAGAATCCTCTGTGAAACATCAGCATTACTGCAGCCACCATTCATCTGCTGCTGTGATGCATCAGCTGTCATCTGCCTAACTGAGGGATGATTCAAATCAACATGGAAGTCAGCTGATATCTTCTTGTTGTTCTTGATATCAAAAAGGGACAATGTGACAAAGAATGGCTCCACCTGAAAAAATATAATAAAACACACTCATCATCAGCATGCTTTGATTATTGTTCTTCTCTGTTCTACACTACCAAGTCTACAATAATGGAGTAGATGACAAAAATGGACTCCTGTGATCTTTAACTCTTACATACTCAAGCAAAACAAACAAAAATGGTGTGTTACTTCTACACACCAAAAAAAGAAATCAAGCGTCAATATCAAAATGCAGACTGCCTACCAATGCTAGCTAAGAATACAAAAACTGTAGCATAACACAATAAATTACCAAAAGTGTCTTATAGAAATACACTAGTTCTCCATAAATAAACAAATTACACATTCCAGTGCATATTATTCTCAGTTTTTGTTATTGGCATGAAATACGCATTCTATTAATCAAGGCAGCACAGAAATGTTCAAAAAATAACAAGTACTATAGTTCACATAAATATTCTGTTTCCTAAAGAAGTCAGCAAGTGAAAACTAAAACAGAATGATTCACACATATTTTCCAGGCAACCAGAAATACACTGAAAGTGCAGTCTAAGTAGGGATGAAGAAATAGATATTAGAGGGTCTCTACATCAGAAGGCTTAACATCAGCCTGCATACAGAAGTCTCTACAGATTTGTATCAGACACCCTGCAATATTACCTTAGCAGTATCAGTACAGGTACAGCAAAACACACTGGAGATTACAATGCTAGTTGAAAGATTACACAATGAAGGGTCACTGCTATTCAAAAATGAGCACTCTGATTGGACAGACCAACCAGCATATAAGAAAAGAAAAAAAAGGCCAGCCACTAAACTACCATTGAGTGGCTAGACTTTCTTCTATTCATATATGCTACAGAGGTATACCTCTCAACTGTACAGGTTTTTGCCTCGTATTTTGGTCTGTTCCTCATAAAATTTATCATTTTTTGACAAATCACAGAAGAGTGAAGTCACTAAATAATATGTATTTGAGTTTCAGACTTCATATCCTTCAAACAATGCAAGCTAACACAAATCATGTTATTCCAGCAGCTTTCTAAGTTTACAATAGCATCATTTACAGTCTGTCCTTTAGAGAATGCATGCTTAAACAAATCTTATTTGTGCAGCTTTTTAATTTTATAAGAGCAAAATTTGCACTCTGTCCTTCAGACCATGCAAGCTAATACAAATCCTATTATTCCAGCAGCTTTTTAAGTTTATAAAAGCAACATTTACAGTCTGTCCTTCAGACAACTCACGCTAACACAAATCATGTTATTCTAGCGTTTTTTCAAAGCTTATAAGAGCAATACTGACAATCTGTTTATTTTTGGGGTCTTTGTCCCCCATTATTTAAGAATTTGTCAACATTTCTTGAACTAAAAGGTTGAGAGGTATGTACAGACATTATACCAAATACAAGGAAAATCAGGTACATTCTACAAAACTAAAGAAACGTACTTCCATTTTCCTTGTATTTCTCCATTTCCTCGGCAGACTCTCATACTTTGAAGCTTTCCAATTTTTATAGTATATAAAAAAAAGGCAACATAGATTCTCTTTTCTCCATTGCTTCTGTTTAACAGCAATGATGTACTGTGCAAGCATGGGAACGTAAGGTCCATAAACGTATGCAGTTCATCAACAAATGCAGAAGAACAGGAAACAACACAGAGGAACATTATGGCGCTGTTACACAAAAACATTATTTAAGAAAGGTAAGCAATTTCTTTCTTAAATAATGTCAATGTATAACTGCAATAACCGAATCATAGGTGTGGGTATACAAGGACTTATCCACAGTTGGCTTTGTTTAGTCACTCGGGCTTTGCCTTCATGATCCATACACAGCAAATGAGGGCAAATCCTCATACACCCACACCCACTCATTGGTTATTGCTTAAATATATCATGTTCCAAACTGTGGCAAGAGATATATACCGCAGGATCATGCTTCGACAAGATGTAGAAGTAGTAACTGCATCTCTGATATTACACACCTTATGCTGGTAAGGACACAAAACTGGTCAGCTAAAAACAATGAATGGGCCACAGATGGAGACATTGTTTGGAAATTAAAGTGAGCCAAAAGAAACAAAAACCTGTTTGGAATTTCTAGTAACCATAAGTACATAAGAATTAGGATTACACAATCATTTGTAAGCATCAGTATTTCTCCTGGGTTGCCATTCTTGAAAAAAGGTACAGGAAAGAAGATGGATTTTTCTAACAGAAATCAGATACCTCTAAGAAATTCAGAATTCATAATCAAATACATCCTTGTACTGTATCCTGGGTAAGCATGTTTGTCAGGACAAATAATTTCCTTGCACCTCAACAAGAGTACACAAGTCAGTACGTTAATGGGGCAAACCTTCACCACCACTACTGAAGACTAAGCAAAATTGTTATCTTAGAATGTGTTACATATGTGTACCGTTTCAAAAGACCATCACCCCCTTAGAAAAAAAGTATATTTTTTATGCAGCGCATTCCCCTCCTTTTGCTGCTGTGTACCTCCTGCATCTATAGGCAACAATCCCTTGTACACAACATACAGTAAATTTCTGCCATGCTAATTCTGCACTCTACCTTTCATAAAAATGTAGCCCTTATTCATCTGCTGACAAATGCTACATACACATATGTATACATGTTGACACAGAGAGAAAGAGAGAAAAGCGCACACACATTAATGAAAAATGTCATGTAATCACCAACTGTCTTTACCTAGGCTCAAAATATTAGCCTGAGTCGCGTTTATTTCAAAGCCAATTGCTGCTATCTGAAAGGAATTATGCATTGCTTTTAAAGAAACCATACATATAATTTTTCATCCATTAAGGTTTTTGCATTTGGCATAAGTGTTCAACAGAGCTGACATCACTAGTATCTGAACACAATTTACAAGTTTTCAAAAGCCTTAAGAGAAAAAAATACAATTCGAACTACTGTGTTCACATACCATTTTCATAATAAGCTACAATTAACTATTTAACAACAGTTTTTACTGTGATTTTCCATTTCACTGGACATGCATGTTATTTTTACATTGAGAATGACTTCTGCAGTAGGCCAATGTTGGCCTAAGCCCTAGGTATGCAATTTAAATCTTTATAAATAGCAGTCTGTAGTAAGGGATGACCATTTCTGAACCATTCTTAATAGGCACAGAAACACTTAACTCCTTTCCTACCCCCTCCAACACTGATTTTCTGCACCTCTGATCCTCATAGTTGTTTATTCTGGTTAGCTAACAATGTGGTCTGTGTTTTGTAATGGTACTATCCTTCTCTTCAGCAAAATCAAGCTAAAAAAAACAAACAATTTGCCAGCTGGCATTTCAACAAAACTGAACATTTTTAGTCATCCTGTTTCAGAATAATTGTTGTGTTAAAAATATACTGCATTTATGATCCCACCAAACTTGAACCATATAAGCTTTCAGGAAGGGGAGTAAACATTAACAATCACTGCAAACAGGCTATGAGACAAATCACATATTCTATGAATGGGTATGAAGCTTATCTGACTTGAAATAGCTGTGTGTAGGCAAATGGAGGTTGAGGAAAACAATTTCTGGACTACACAATACAGCTCACTAACATCTCTTAGTCTTAATATTTTGAACTACATGCCAGACAGACTCTCATACTTTGACAATAATAAATATAAATGACTACAGACACAAATGATAACTTACATTGGTCGTAGGTCCTTCTTCATTTTCTTGCACACAACTTTGGAGGTTAAATGACAGGTCATTACATTTTACTAGAATTCGTTTCCCAAACTTCTCCTCCATTGGTTTCACATCAGGCTCTATTCCTGAGAAATCAAGTCTCTTTAAGAGAAAAATTGAAAATGTTAAAGCAAAACATCAAAATGTCACAGACACCCCACACCACCAAACAACAAATGTAATGTGCTAATGTCACGTATATAGGACTTCCACAGTGAAGTATTAAGGCATGGCCTTTGAAACCAGCAGTATCTATTAAATAACATAAAAAGTAAGGTACCAAACAGATATCAATAAGATGTGGCTCCATCAAACTTGAACACAAACACCACCACCTAACATGCACATGTGCATAAACATTTTCATTTTTTCAGTCCTGATTTAATCAGACTTTGACCCTCAAATAGTAAAAACAGCTTTTTGTAGAAAAGATATATTTTGGGGACATGCTATCCTATCACTAGTATGATGGCCACATTTCAAACATATAAAGCTGACTGAAGCACACTTTTCATCAAATGAGTTATGGGCAGTTTGAATTTTCTTTTATACAAAGTATTTGGAGTTAATTTAATTACATGTGCAGTGTGGGGATCAGACTGTCACACAAAAAAGTATTTTCAAAAAACATGTTGATCTAGTTTTTGTGATACATACTACCTTCAGTGAAAAGAGTTTTCAAAATGCACAACCCACCTATCATGAAAAGAAAATGTATATTATTAAATTATTATTAAATTGTGTGCATGCATATACATACATACACAGACACACAGACACAAAACTGCAAAAATCAAGGCTGAAATGAGGAAAAGGCTAGCTAAGTATGAGGCTTTCCATGAAAAGCTGTTTCATAAAATAGTAGAGTTAGAAGACAGAGCACTTAAGATAAAACCTGAGATTTTCTACTGTTCTAAAGAAACTGGAACAGACTGTATTAATTTAATGAAAACACAAACAAAGCACTGTAGTGGTGCAGTGGTTAACATTGCCTCACAGCAAAAGGTTCTCCGGTTTGATTCTCGGCTGGGGTGCCTTCTGTGCAGAGTCTGCATGGATTTCCTCCGGGTGCTCCAGTTACCTCCCACATTCCAAAGACATGCACCTGGAGCATTTCTCCCCGGGCATTTGCTAAAACTAGGCTCTGTTCTACTCAGACTTTCCCTGTCAACAACAGTTAAATAAATTAAATAAATAAACAAACATAAAATAAATAAAAACTAGACTGCTTTTCCACAGCAGGATTTGTTAATTCATAGGACACACTGACTGTTTGCACCAAACATGCCCATTGAGAATGTTATTTTATTTTATCCTTTGTTGACTGGTTTAGTCCCACTAGGCAACAAACCTCTTTTCAGGAGAGACCCAAGGTGGCATTTATACTACTAGGAGAAATTTGGCCAGGGCAGAGATGAACTCCCCCCTACTTTTTTCAATAGGTGCTGTGGGATTTTTTATATCCATATCAGTTACCACCAACTCAAGCACATGGAACCTCGGTTTAACATCTCATCTGAAGGATGACACACTCGAGAGTGAAGCACCCCCCTTATGCAGCACTGCAGTGCCAATCGATCTGCCTTGTATGGTACTAAACCCCACAGACTTCTGCTCCAAAGGCAAATGTATTACCTGTTGAGCATGGATACTACTAAAAATTATAAACTGCTAGAAAGCAGCCAAGATCTACATTAGTAAAGGTGCAATTATACTAGCAGAAAGATCTGATCCTGACAAAACTGTGGCAGAAGGGAAAAGTATTAAAAACTGATGACAGCATTGTGTTTGTGGAAAATGATTACTTTCTCATGGACACTCCTACATTTTTGAATGCATAACAGGTTAAGGAGGAAATAAAAATTTTATACAACAAAAAGTAAGCCAGCAAACAGAAGGGGAATCTGCTTCTCATTCTTCTGACAATAAAGCTTAAAAAGCCTTTAAAAGTGAAATATTTTCTAGTGTTCCAAAGAAAAATGCTTGAGAGAGAAAAAAAAGCACAATGGTTGACTAGAAGAATAGGGAGTATCTTAGACTTGAACCAAAGTCTGGTGCTGGGAGACAGAGATTAACAGGATAAAGACAGCAACACTGAAATTAGTGAATAAATTGGACACTATAAAGCAACGGTCACATCTGTGAAATACGGCTTTGCAAATAAAATAGGCCAAAAAAGATTGGACTTTGCTGAGTTTGTTAAAGTTGTGGTTGGAGAGTACAGGACATACCTCACATTATGCCTTTAATGTTTAAGAGGACACCAAAGGAAAAAATGTAACTGTAAGCACAACAATTTTTGTTCTTATTAGTCTTACTGTACAAAAGAGTTCATGATATAAAAGTACAGTTGTGCACACTTACCATAAATGTAGATGTTCGAGTGTATTCACTGTTGCAGTCATCACACTTGGGTTATCCTGCCAGGGATAGCCCTCAGTTGGCCCGAATACCAGAAGTTTACTATTTCTGCGTCAGTTGCTGTCACTTCAGTACTGACGTCAGGGGTATAAAAACAGGCAGCCAACGCCATTACATAAGTTTTTCTTGCTCCAAATGTCAGGAGCCCCCAAACAGGGAGCTAAGTTATGGTGAAAAAACACCACCAGTAAAAAGTAAATACCAATAGTCCTGTAAGGAGTAAGAGAGATAGATACAAGGGGGCTGAAGGGTAGGAAACCAGGACTGCAACAGTGAATACACTCGAACATCTACATTTATGTTAAGTGTACACAACTGTACTATGTTCTTCGTGTTTCACTGTTGCAGTTATCACATTTGGGTTGATTCCCAAAGCTGAAGAATGGGTGGAGGCAGTCAAGAAGAGTTGGGGCTGGCTAGTATGCCCTGCAGGACTGCTGTTGCAAAGCCTGCCCTGGATTTGGAAAAGATAGGCAGGTGGTGATGCTTGGTGAAGGTATGAACAGAACTCCAAGTAGCAGCTTCCAGAATGTCCCTGGTAGGGACTCCTCTGAGAAAGGCTGTAGAGGCTGAAGTTGCCCTAGTGGAATGTGTTCTGACTCCCTGAGGGGGTGATTTCCCATGGTGTTTGCAACAGAAATGGATACAGTGTGCTATCCATTTGGAGATGGTTTGTTTTGATTTGGCCTTGCTCTCTGCCCCTGGTGCAAACCTGACTAGTAACTGGTCAGATTTCCTAAAGGGCTTATTCCTGTCAAGGTAGAATCTGAGCTGTCTGTGCATGTCTAAAGAGTGCACGATCCTTTGCCACTTATTTTGAGGATTAGGGAAAAAGGTGGGCAAATGGACAGATTGATTGAGAGCTACACTGGACACCACTTTAGGCATGAAAGTTGGGTTAGTCCTGAGGGAAAACTTGTCTGCATGAAAAATAATGAAGGGTTCCACAGCCATAAGTGCCTGTAGCTCAGACACTCTTCTAGCTGAAGTGATGGCCAGAAGCAATGCTGTTTTCCAAGAGAGGAAATTTGGACACTGCAGGCTCAAAGGGGGGTAGCGTGAGCTTTTCCAACACAAAGTTAAGGTCCCAAGCAGGGGTGGGAGCTCTTCTTGGTGGCCTTAAGTTGTTAGCCCCTCTCAGGAATTGCTTGATGAGAGGGTGAGAGAAGAGAGGTGGCTCAGTGCTTTAATAAGCAGAGATGGCAGAGGCATGGATGTTAATGCAGGAGAAGGATAGGCCTCTGTGGAGTAGGACTGTTAGGTAATCCAGAGGGCTGTGCTGTATCCGCTTCCTTTAATGTGAATCCAGGAACAATACGTTTTCCACTTGTCAGCATAGGATTTCCTTGTACTGGGTCATCTGGCTTCACGTATAACATCCAGTACGTGCTTGCTTAGGCTGCCCACTGATGGAGAAGTCAAGGGATAACCAGGATACAAGGTTCAGGGCCTGCAACCGTGGGTGCAAGAACTGTCCCTCCTGCTGAGTCAGGACAGTAGGGATTTCAGGTAGGTGCCACGGAAGCAATGGTGACAGACTGCACAGTAGTGGGTACCAGTGTTGGTGTGGCCAGTCTGGGGAAATCAGGATTGCTCTTAGTCTTTCCTCCCTTATCTTGAGTAATACTCTTGTAAGAAGAGGTAGAGGTGGAAATGCATAGATTGAGATGTTTGCCACCTGGAAGGATGTGGCATCCATTTTCCAGGCCTTGCTGTGAGGTACCCTGGTGCAGAATTTGCCGAGCTGCTGTTTGTAGGGGGAGGCAAATAGGTCCACCTTCAGAGTACCTCATTTCTGAGTCACAAGGCTGAATGTGTTGTGGTTTAATTGCCACTTGTGTGGGTCTATTCTGTTTAAATTGTCTGCCAGAGAGTTTTGGTTGCCTGGCAGAAATTGAGCTTGCAGGTGAATAAGCACGGCTGAGGCAGTGTTTCACAGGGTCATGGCTAGCCTGCAGAGTGGGTTCCCCCCTGCTTGTTTATGTACCACATCACTGTGGTGTTGTCGGTTTTGATTAGTAAGGGCCCTGGTGAGAGTATGCATCTGAAAGCTGTTAGAGCTTGCTGAACAGCTAGCATCTCTTTCTGCTTGATGTGCAGATGAATTTGATTTGGGCTTCAGTGGCCCTAAATGCACTTGCCGTCCAGATGTGCACCCCAGGCATAATATGTTACATCTGTGGTTAGGGTCTGGGTGGTGTGGGGTTGTCTAAAGGGAAGCCATTTGTTGTGGCTGCATGGTGCTGCCCACCAAAGGAACTCTTTCCTGAGACAAGGTATCATAGGTATGATAGTTTCCAGGTCCTGAGAATCTTGGCACCAAAGGCTTAAGTACCATTGAAGTTTCCTCATATGCAGTCTGGCATATGGAATTAGTAGCATGCAGGAGGCCATGAACCCTAGAGCCTGCAGGATTTTCCTTGCAGTTAGCTGGGTTTTGGTGGCCATTTGAGCAAAGTAGCCTGTCAGATAGGCTTGTTTTTCAGGAGTAAGGAATTCCATCTGGGATGCTGTGTCCAAGCTTGCTCCCAGGAATACAATTTTTTGACTGGGGACTAGTTTGGATTTCTTTTCATTGATAGTGTACCCCAGGGAGGTTAGAAGGTCCTTTACAAATGTCAGGCACTGCAACAGCTTTTCCTGACTGTATGCCTGAATTAGGCAATTGTCCAAGTAGGGGTAAATTTGAATATTTCTTTGTCTACAATAGGCAATGGCTGGAGCCAGGCATTTTGTGAAAACTCTTGGAGCAGTGGATAAGCCAAAGGAACTGCAGAGAACTAATAAGGCATAGATTCTGCCCTGAAACATAGATATTTCCTGCAGGAGTCCCTTATTGGGATGTGCAGATAGGCCTCCTTTAGGTCTAGGGTGGCTAACCAGTCACCGTTGGATAGCATAGGGAGAAGCTGCTGTAGGGTGAGCATTTTGAATTTTAGTACCACCAGGAAGGTGTGTTTCGAATAGATAGATCTAAGACTGGGTGCCAGGTGCCTTCTTTTCTGGGTACCAGGAAAAGTCTGGAATAAAATCCTTGGCCTATCTGTTCTGCAGGAACAGGCTGAATTACCCTTATGGACAGCAGGGAATGAACTTGGTTTTGTGCCTCTGCCCACTGGTTTGGAGGAAGGTCTGGAAACCCTTTTGGGTTTGGCAGTGTGTGGAATTAAAATTTGTACCCCTGGGATACTATGTTGAGGACCCATCGATCGTTGGTGATGGAGGTCCAGTTTTATGTATGGTGGGCAGGTTTTCCTCCTAGGGGCATGAGCAATTGGGCAGAGGCGAGGGGTGGAGTTGAGAAGTCATTGTGAATTCTTTCCATAAGGGGTGGCATAGCACTCCCTGCTTTAAAAATGGAGGTACTCCATTGCTTAGATCTCTGCATACCCTGAGACTGTAATCTGGGGGCGTCTAATTTGAGATGTCCTTGACGGTGCTGGAATGGACCAATGTTTTGAGGGGCAATGCCTACTAAATCTTGGAGGCTGCAGTTGCAAAAAATATTTGACTGTCTGCATAGACTTAGCTTTTTCTTCCATCTTTTTAAAAACCTCTTCTGCTTTGGTGCCAAACAGATTGTCCTTGTTCAGAGGAGCATCCAATAATTTTGATTTGACATGGTCTGGCAAAGTCTACCCCTTAAGCCAGGCATGCCTTCTAAGTACAGAACCTGTGACTGCTGCCCTGCAAGATGCGTCTAGGGTGTCAAACCCACATTGCAGGGTATGCTTGTTGACTTGGTTGCAGAATGCATAAGCTCCTGTAATTCTTTATTTTCTGCACAGTCAGGAAAGGTAGATAATTTTTGCTTAATAAATTCCATAGAATGTTGCTCGCATTTCAGCATGTGGAACTGACAATTTAATGCTCTAATGGTGAGAGTTGCAGAGGTGTATACTTTTTTTACCCCATCTGTCTAAAGCTCGGGAATCGGGGGTGGGCTTCTTAGCTGTAGTTGCTTTTATTCCTTTAGGTCCTTAGGAGATGACCTCTGGGTCAGCAGTAGGGTTTTTGAAGAAAAATTTGTGAGAGTCAGGGACTCTGTAGTACCTGCCAGGTTTCCTTGGAGCAAGGGGGTAAAGTGTCAGAAGCCGGTGCCTGCATAGCAGCTCCTGACCCATCTGAGGCAGTGACAGGCTGAGGGTCTGAAGACAAAATAGCAGCCTCCGGCATGGAGGTCTCCGTAAAGTTCTCGGCAGAGGCCTGCAGCTGAAAATCAGCGGACTGTAGGGGCTGCGAAAGTGCCTCACTAGCTACCACTGGGCCGACGACCAATTTCACCGGTACGTCGTCAGCAGCTTTAACCCTAGGCCTGTCGTGGTCCTTGTCCTTGCGTTTCATAGGTATATCTGATGTTGGGAGACCAGAAGACGCCATACCGACGAACTTAGGCCAGACTCTGAAATGCTTATATAAAATTTTCGTTATATGGCGTATGGTACGCAGGTTGAAGGAAGCACAGAGATCACAGTTCGGGACGTCGTGCTCAAGGCCCAAACAAGTTATACAATAGGAATGAAAATCACGGTGTCATGGTGCGGAATCTGTTTTCCACAGGCAAGACAGTTATTAACTTTATCAGACATTCGTTAAAGCAAGAAAAGAGGGTACTCAACATGGGTATTTATCTGAAGGCATCTTCAACTTGGTAGTCGGAATGCAGAAAGAAGGTAAACGGCCGACCGGCACTAGTGCAAATTGCATCTGCTTTGGGCTCCGCATCAAGAAAGACTGGGGAAATGATGTCGGCCGCCTCCCTTTATACCAGACATTCTGACATCAGTTTACAGCCGATGGCAGCCGACATCATATACCGAACTCTCTGGTATTCGGGCAGACTGAGGGCAACCGGGAGCCGGATAACCCATATGTTAGGACTGCAACAGTGAAACATGAAGAACATTTACTTCTGCTTTGGGCTCCTCGGCAAGAAAGACTGGGGAAATGGCGTTGGATGCCTGTTTTTATACCCCTGACGTCCTGACGTCGGTACTGAAGCAACAGCAACCAACGCAAAAATACTAAGATTCTGGTATTCGGGCCGACTGAGGGCTACCCTGGCAAGATAACCCAAGTGTGATGACTGCAACAGTGAAACACGAAAAACATCTGCATGTTACATACAGTGGATATAAAAAGTGTACACACCCCTGTTAAAATGCCAGGTTTTTGTGATATAAAAAAATGAGACCACAATAAATCATTTGAAAACTTTTCCTACCTTTAATGTGACCTATAACCTGTACAATTCAATTGAAAAACAAGCAAATCTGTTAGGGGAAAAATATAAAAAATAAAAAACGTACAATAAGATGGTTGCATAAGTGTGCACACCCTTAAACTAATACTTTGTTGAAGCATCTTTTGATTTAATTACAGTATTCAGTCTTCTTGGGTATGCAACTGCCATCAGTTAAAGGGACTCTGATTAACCCCAAATAAAGTTCAGCTCTCCTAGTAGGATTTTCCTGACATTTATTCAGTTGCCTGCTACAGCAAAAGTCATGGTTTGTAGACAGCTTACAAAGCATCAAAGGGATCTCATTGTTGAAATGTATCAGTCAGGAGAAGGGTACAAAAAAATTTCTATAGCATTGCATATACCATGGAACACAGTGAAGATAGTCATCAAAAAGTGGAGAAAATATGGGACAACAGTGACGTTGCAAAAAAATGGGCGCCCCTCCAAAATTGATGAAAAGACAAGACGAAAACTGGTCAGGGAGGCTGCCAAGAGACCTACAGCAACACTGAAGGAGCTGCAGGAATTTCTGGCAAGTACTGGTTGTGTACTAGATGTGATGACAATCTCCCATATTTAGGTTCATAGGTAGGTACTAGGCTATCGGCCCTAGGGCCTATACAAGCCTAGCCAAAACATTCCCTGGCTTTTGCCACCCAAGAAAGTTTTTTCCCTGCGCCCCTGTCGAGTAGAGCCACAGAGGTAATCCCTGGGGCTAATTTCCTATTTCCCATCCGATTGTCTGGATTCCTCTTAAAGAGGGCTAATGAGGGGCTTTGCATGACGTGAATGGGTAGTCTGTTCCAGAGTATGGGAAGTCTCTGGGACAGGAATCTATCCCTCCAGCATGTTCTGTTTATTATGTTGGCAAGGTTTAGGTCCCTAGAACATGTGGCATGGACAGATTGTTTTTTTTTTTTTTTTTTTTTTTAAGTGTAGCATGTCCAACAGAACTGGGTTTGACATGGCTTTTTATGTTAGGCAGAGGTCGGCTCTGAGGTGAAAGTAAATGGAAATGGCTCTGGTGAGGCTCGAACTGTGAATGGCTACATGCAAGGCGTACGCTCTAACCGCTACACTACTGCACTACTCTCCATATGTCTGGATTATGGGGTAGGGTTGCAAGATGAAAGCCTTTTCTTACACAGAAAAACATCCAAGCCCAGCTAAATTTTGCAAAACAATACATCAAGTGTTATCATCATGTTGTCATCATGTGTTATGGTCTGATGAGACCAAGGTTGAAATTTTTGGCCACAAATCCAAAAGGTATGTTTGGCACAAAAACAACACTTTGCATCACCAAAAGAACACCATCCCCACAGTGAAGCATGGTAGTGGCAGTATCATGCTTTGGGGTTCCTTTTCTTCATCTGGAACTGGGGCTTCAGTCAAGGTGGAGGGAATTATGAACAGTTCCAAATACCAGTCACTTTTGGCCCAAACCCTTAAGGCATCTGCTAGAAAGCTGAAGATGAAGAGGAATTTCAACTTTCAACATGACAATAACCCCAAGCATACATCCAAATCAACAAAAGAATGGCTTCACCAAATGAAAATTTAAGTTTTGGAATGGCCCAGCCAGAGCCCAGACCTAAATCCAATACAAAATCTGTGGGGGGGGGTGACCTGAAGAGGTTTGTGCACAAGAGATGCCCTTGCAATCTGACAGATTAGGAGCGCTTTTGCAAGGAAGAGTGGGCAAAAAAATGCCAATTCAATCTGTGTCACACTGATAGACTCCTACCCAAGAAGAATGAATGCTGTAATTACAGTGGAATGAAAAAGTATTTGCCCCCTTCCTGATTTCTTATTTTTTTGCATGTTTGTCACACTTAGATGTTTCAGATCAAACAAATTTAAATATCAGACAAAGATAACCCAAGTAAACATAAAATGCAGTTTTTAAGTGATGATTTTATTTATTAATGAAAAAAACTATCCAAACCTACATGGCCCTATGTGAAAAAGTAATTTCCCCCTTGTTAAATCATGAAGTAACTGTGGTTAATCACATTTTTGGAAAATCTGAGTTCAATTTCACTAGCCACACCCAGGCCTGATTACTGCCAGACCTGTTGAATTAAGAGATCACTTAAACAGAACCTGTCAGACAAAGTGAAGTAGGCCAAAAGATCCCAAAAAGGAAGACATCATGCCACAATCTAAAGAAAGTCTGGAACAGATGAGAAACAAAGTAATTGACATCTATCAGCCTGGAAAAGGTTACAAAGCCATTTCTAAACCTTTGAGACTCCAGCGAACTATGGTGAAAGCCATTATCCACAAATGAAGAAAACATAGAACAACGGTGAACCTTCTCAGGAGTGGCTGTCCTGCACAAATTTCCCCAAGAGCGCAGCGACAACTCATCCAAGAGGTCACAAAAGAACCCAGAACAACATCTAAAGAATTGCAGGCCTCACTTGCCTCAGTTAAGGTCAGTGTTTATGACTCAACCATAAGAAAGAGACTGGGCACAAATGACATGCATGGCAGAGTTCCAAGGCAAAAACCACTGCTAACCAAAAATAACATAAAGTCTCATCTCACTTTTGCCAAAAAACATCTTGATGATCCTAAGACTTTTGGGAAAATATTCTGTGGACTGCTGAAACAAAAGGTGAACTTTTTGGGAGGTGTGCTTCCCATTACATCTGTCGTAAAAGTAACACAGCATTTCAGTAAAAGGACATCATGCCAACTGTGAAGGGTAGGTGAAGGCTGCCAGCTTAGCCAGATATAATTTTGTAGATAATTCGGTCATTTGTAAATATTAATATAAGCCACATGCTTGTTCTCTTAAATGGAAGAAAATGCTGTTAGATGTGGAACAATGTAACAACAGTACACTCTGCTGTAAGAAAGCTAATAAATCAAGCATTGTGAAATTCCCTGATCTAAAATTCGGAGCAGAGATGTCTAGAGGGAGGCATTCTGCCTATTGTTTTGAGGCCAGAATTAATGGCTAGAATTTACATGTATAATTTCTTTTATTGCTCTGGCTTCCTGACCAGCTGCAAGATGAAAAGGGCTATTACCCCTCTAAGTTCCATTTGCCTGGGAACCAGAAAGAAATGATGTAATATGAAATGAACCAGTGGTACTGTGTTATCAATTTAAGGAGAGAAAGAATGAGGGCCATTGCAGCATTTGTCTTAAGAACATCCAACCCACCACTCTGCCTGTGTCTGTATGTAAGTAGGATCTTAGACTTTAGTGTTTCTCTTAGAAATAGCTAGGAATTAGGAAGATTAGACTGTGTTTTTCCTGTCCTGACATCAGAACTATTCCACTGAATTATTTTAAGCATTTTCCTGTGATCTCTGAACTCTTGACTAGCACTGTGTAGTAAGAAGTATTGTCTTGTGTTTTATTTATTATTAAATATTTTTAAAACTTTCAGCTGTAGCTGTCTTGTGTAGAGATAATTTAAGCTCTAGAGTACCTTGCATGTATATAGTGATACTGTCCAAGTCACTCCAAATAAGCCTCGACTGTTCAGTTCCACTTACCATTTGGATAACAATATTGCACAGTATAATTGGACACCATTTTATAATAGCTTTTTTGGTAGCTAATAAATATTAGTGGGTGGTGGCAATGTTTTCTACCATATAGTCTGGGTAAAGGGGGCACAGCTGAAGAACCTGTGCCAGCCTTCCCTAGGAGTGTCTGTGTGCTTGTATATAACTCTTATCTCAAAGTGTGTGTGTGTTAGCTACTTGGAAAGGGACACAAAACACTGCTTGGACAGACAGGGTGCTGGAGGTTTTAGCTTGCCAACTAGGCTGAGATCTGTACCCTATAACTGTGCCACTGAGGAGTCTTATTGAGGACCTGGAGAGAAAGGGAGAAACCAGCCCCAGACTGACTGTGATCTCTGTGTGCTCTTAAGGGAAATTGTACTTTACTGTGTTTATTTATTATCCTTTCCCTATATGGATGCCCCTCATTGGTGTTAGTGGTGAGGATTGAGGCTCCTTGATTGCTGGGCCAGTGCTCGGGCATCACACCAACAATCAAACATGGTGGTGGTAGTGTGATGGTCTGGGGCTGCTTTACTGCTTCTGGACCTAGATGACTTGCTGTTATTGATGGAATCATGAATTCTGCTATCTACCAAAAAATCCTGAAGGAGAATGTCCGGCCATCAGTTTGTGACCTCAAGCTGAAGTGCACTTGGGTTCTGCTGCAGGACAATGATCCAAAACACACCAACAAGTCCACTTCTGAATGGCTTAAAAAAAACAAAATGAAAGTTTTGGAGTGGCCTATTCAAAGTCCGGACTTGAATCCAATTGAGATTCTGTGGCATGACCTTAAAAATGTGGTTCATGCTCGGAAACCCTCCAATATGGCTGAATTAAAACAATTCTGCAAATAAGAGTGGGCCAAAATTCCTCAACAGCAATGTGAAAGACTCATTGCCAGTTATCGCAAAAGCTTGATTGCAGTTGTTGCTGCTAAAGGTGGCACAACCAGTTATTAGATTTAGCGGGCAATTACTTTTTCACATAGGGGCATGCAGGTTTGGATAATTTTTTTTCCTTAATAAATAAAATCATCACTTAAAAACTGCATTTTTTGTTTACTTGGGTTATATCTTTGTCTAATATTTACATTTGTTTGATGATCCGAAACATTTAAGTGTGGCAAATACTTTTTCATTGCACTGTAAATCAAAAGGTACTTCAACGAAGTATTAGTTAAGGGTGTGCGCACATATGCATCTGGGGAATTATTTTCATTGACTGTTTTATGTGGTAAGGATATTTCAGTAAATAAGTGCTTTCTTAGTTTTAAGAAATATATAGGGAGATTCATAAAGGTTAGTATGAGGCATACACTTCAAGTAACTTGTTATATATCTGTTCTGAGTGAAACTGACAGATTCCTTTATGCTTCTGCAGACACGTTACCAAGTTTTTGCTCTCATAGTTGACCATTTTTAATCAGAAATGAGCAGTTTGCAGGTGAAAGCATTTAAGCTGTTTTTCACATATGGGAGGGAAATACAGATAGAAAATACACCAGTTAATATAAGTTGGAACACAGACTGTAACATGAACTTCAGCATCAGTAATCTTGATTTTAGGTTAGGTAATACCAGTGATTGCAGATTGATTTGGGGAAATTGTTCCTATCTGGTGGGATGAACTTCATTTTTGAAGATGTACATGGTTTTGTGTGTTTGTTCTAAATTATCAGAGGATGTGGTTATTCTAAAAATGTATTTAGTTTTTCATTTGAGGATTTCCATTAAAACAAAAAGTCTTGAAAAATGTGACAAGTGTTCAAATGGAGATGAGAAGAAACCAGTGTACAAAAAGATCAGCCTGCCAAACATTAACGTGTACAAATAAGACAAACGTTGAATAAAAACATTCAAAAAACTGTCATGTATAATAGCTGGGAACAGTAGCTTTTTATCATAATGGTTATGCTGTCCATATTATCTTGGAACTTAAATTGCCTTACAGGTATAGACAAAAAAGAAAGGAGTTTTGAATTATTTAAAAAAATGGCAAATAGCAATGCTGCAGGAAACTCATTTGGAAAGAAATGAGTATGTGAATTTGACAAAGAAAGGATTTCAGGATGGATATTTAACAGAATATAAGGGACAAATGAAAATTGGAGCAATTATACTAATTGCTAGAGTGGCTCCAATATTGATAGAAGATGAAAAAAAGATGACAATGGAAATTTTGTGGTTGTAAAGGGATTGTGGTAACACATGAGGATTAACCTGTCATGTATTTATATCCCGCCATAAACTATTATGGAATTTAAGAAAATTTTAAAAGAAATAACTTTAAGCAGAGAATATTACTTATACGTCATGACTAGAACTTAATTTCCAACAGTGTGGATGTATCATGGACACCTAGAGGGAAAATATAACAAAATAGGATAGATTTCTGAAGATATTTATGAAAATATTTGGCAGGAATGATATGAATTCAGTAAAAGGAACTCAGAGAGAATTTACGTGTTATTCCACAAGAAGCAATAACTAAGCTAGACTGGGCAGAAATTATATTTCACAGAAACGTGCATTTGATGAAAGTTTCAACACCTATTCGATAACTGTTTCAGATCATGCACTGATAAAAACTAAAATGAAAATGCAGGATAATGGAGTAAAATGAGATACTGGTGGTTTCCTACCTATTAAAAGAGGGGAATTTAAGGAATGGTAGTGGAAATTATTCAAAAATTATTAGAGAAGATAGAATTTTTTCAGAAGTGATAGCTAGTGAGTGGGACAAAAAGAAAATGGAATTTAAAAACAGGGTATAAATAAAAGAGAGAGAAAGTAGTATGAGATAAGTAATACAAATAAGTAGACCGACAAAGGTTAAAAGTATTGCAGAATAAGACGAATCTCGCAAAAGAAGAAGAGGCACAACTGCAGAGTACTAAAGAGAAAGTAAGAGTATTCGGGATAATATGCATGAGTTTAGAAACAGTACTGTTAAGCAACTCTTTTTTGATAACTCCAGAGCACAAAATGTTTAGCATAGCTTAGGCAACAGAAAGTAGAAAGGGTTGTTGCTAAATGTAGAGAGCCTATAACAAGAAAAACCACCACAGATCTTATAAAGGTATTAGAGATGTTTTGGAAATTTTATGAAAATGTGTATAAAGCAGAGGAAAATGGAAATCAAGAAAGAGCAGAGAATGCCAGGTAATGAGACTTCCAAGATGGCTGCACATTAAGTAACAGCTTAACTGTAGCTCTCTCAGTGTGAAAACAGAAACTCAACACAGAAGGCCAGTAGACTGTTGTGTTTATGGATGCCAGCAAAAAGAAATTAAGAGTACCTGAACAAAAAAAAAATCAGTTATAAAAAGTGAGGATGAAATACAGCAAAAAGCAATGCAACCGACATACATGGCTTCCATTAACATACAGGAAGATACAAGATGACTGCACCTGGGTAAAATAAATGAAACACTGATGGAATATATCAACACAAACAACAAAAGGCTTGGAATTTACTGCAGAAAACTAGCAAAGAAACCAAGGTATTGTCAGCAAATAATTAGAGAGGGAAAGATGATAGAATGGGAAGACAATAAGAATTTATTTGGAAGGCAGGTTAGAGATTGCCTTCCCTATCAGGGATTGATATCAGAGTATAGGCAAAGAGAAAGACCAACACTGGTAGAGGTTTTAGTAGAATCCAGAACAGAAGCTGCCATTAAAAAAGGAATAATTAGAACAGCATATAAAACACTGCATGATAACTATAAGAATCGATCAGCGGAGGTTAGAAAGGATTGGGAAGACGAGGTCTATATTATATCTTCGAACTCTTAAAGAGAATGATGAATAATTGACCCCATGTAAGCGAAAGCTTACAATCTCAAAAGCTCAGAACAGTGATTTTTTTTCCAAGGGGGAAAAAAAGAAAAAAGAAAAAAAAATTGAAAGAATACATAAAGTGGAGTGCTTCGCCCCCCACACCCCCCGATGTGGGGGGGTGTGCCCCCACCACCCAACTTAAATATACCAACTCTGAGATCACACTACAGTGCCGGAAACGGCAAACTAACAGAAGCGTCCCAGCAAATTCTTCCCTGGGAAAAAATTTGCTTAAAAGCCACTTCGCTATTTTTCCTTTTCAATGTTTTAAGTTCGACCAAGACGCATTCGATAGAATGCGTCTTCGGTCATCTAATAGGAACCCGGAAGACAGACTGGGATGAGCAATTCACAAAGAAACAATAGGAGGATATATGTATGTCTCCCAAACATGCAACAAAATCTAGAAGATTTAGGATTTTTGTCTGGAAATGTTTGCATAGATATTTCTTTACCCCAAGTAGGCTCCAGAGAATTTTTCCTCAGGCAGACAGAAAATGTTGGAGATGTGACGAGGAAGAATGAGGTAATTGGGAACATATTTTCAGGAAGTTGGTGAATTGGCAGACTTTAAGGATTCCCTGTGGGATGCATGGTCGGAGATGCTGGGTGGGCAGATTGGTCTGATGAGGGAGATGATGATTCTGAGCTATGATACAGAATCAGAATTGCCTAGGCATGGTAAGGTCACAGAAGTGATCCCCGGGGTGAATTTCCCGTTTCCCATCCAATCATCAAGATTTTTCTTGAAGAGTGCTAATGAGGAGCTTTGTTTGATATAGATAGATAGTTTGTTCCAGAGTATGGGAAGTCTCTGGGACAGGAATCTATCCCTCCAGCATGTTCTGTTTATTGTGGTGACAAGGTTTAGGTCCCTAGAGCATGTCATTCATACGGATTGGGATTTCTTTAAGTGGAGCATGTCTAAAAGCTCTGGGTTTGACATAGCTTTGTGTGTTAGGCAGAGATCGCCTTTGAGTAGGCGATATGCGATGGAGTAAAGCTGCAGTTTTTTGAGACAGTCTGCGTAGGGCATCTGTTTGAGGCCAGTAATCCTCTTTGTGAGGTATTTCTGTGGCCTTTCCAGTTGTTGTAGCTGTCTTGTGAGGTACATACCAAAAGGGGCATTGTACTCTATAATGGGTCTAATGAGTGACGAGTAGAGGGGAACAATGACCTCTTTTGTCCTGGATGAAAAACCTTTTGTGATGAGGTATGCCACATAGAAGGATTTCCTGACTACTGTGGTGATGTGATTATCAAAGGAGAGACTACTGTCCATCTGTGTCTCAAGGTCTCTTATCACACTTTCAGTGTTAAGTAGACTACTGCCTATGTGGTAGTTCAGGGGTACAGAGTTTTTACCAAAAGGGATGACAATGCACTTTTTGGCATTGAGCTTGAGGCCATGGCTTTGACACCAGGCATCTGTCTCAGCAAGGCCCTTTTGTAGGATGTCCACATATTTTGGAGTTTTGATTATGGCTCCTAGTTTGCAGTCATCTGCGAACTTCGTTAGCCAAAGATCTTCTGTGTTGGCCTGTACTTCAGAGAAGTAGATACCAAACAGGAGAGGACCCAGGACTGAACCCTGTGGTACTCCACTTGTCACTGGTCTGAAGTTGGATTTGGAGTTTGCTACTTTCACAGTGTGGGTTCTGTCAGTGAGCCAGTTGGCAACCCATCTTGTGACACAAGGATTTATACCTAGTTTATCTATAATTCCAGAGTGGGGAATGGTGTTGAAAGCCTTGGCAAGATCTAGATAGGCTGTGTGAACCACCTTACCCTCATCTACGGCTTTGGTGACTGCTTCAAAGAAGTCTATCAGGTTTAGGAGACATGATCTGCCTTTTACAAACCCAAATTGGGTGGGGTCCTGAGTTTGGAGATAACTAATGTCATTGTTTATAACTTCCATGATGATATGTTCCATAGCCTTGCAGACCAGGCTCGTTAGGCTAACGGGGTGGTAGTTTCCGGGGTCTGTGGTGGCTCCCCCTTTGTGGAGTGGAATACCTGTCACTGTGCGCCATTCAGTGGGCGCACAGCCTGAGGTGAGGCTATGATTGAACATGGTACTTAGGTGGGGTGCCAGTTTGTTCTGTAGTTCATGTAGAACACAGCCTGGGATGTTGTCAGGTCCCATGGATGCTGTGTTCTTGGCTTTGGATAGTGTGTTTTTTACCTGTGCAGCCATGATTACAGGATCTTTGCATTCTTCTGGTATAGAGATGGGCCCTTTAGGGGATGACAGGGGGGTAAAGTTAGCACTGAAACTATCTGCCAGGATGTTAGCAATATCAGTTGGTTCTGTATATTTAGTGCCATTGTGCTGCAACTCAGAGCAGATCTGAGTGTTGCCATTGAAATTCTTGACAGAGGTATAGAATGCTTTGTAGTTGTTTTTAGAGTCGGTGCCGATTTTGTTTTCATAGCTAGCTTTGGAGGATTTTATGAGGGATCTCAGCTTCTTACGGAGGCTGACCAGGGAGTTTCTCCAGTCATGGGATTTTACTCTTTTTTGCAACAGTTTCTTTCTTCTGTTGTAGAGTTTGTTTATGGAAGGGGACCACCAGATTGGCTTTCTTTTTTTGGAGGATAGCATCTTGGTTCTGTTAGGGATTGCACGATCCATGCACTCATGTAAGTACTTATAAAGTGCATTTGTGTAGGATTCAGCAGTCATACCTCTATTGTCCATCAGCATGGGTGCCGTGAAGTTTGCCACTTCTATCTTAAGAAGTGTGAAGTGGGCTTTGGAGAAATGTTTTACTGTGGTTTCCCTAATGGGGGGTGGGGGAGGGATGTGGATGTCTAGGGTGATTAGCTTGTGGTCGGATCTGACCAACGAAGAATTGACCTCTGGTGTGGAGCACCAGTTGCTCATGTTGGTAATAACCAGGTCTAGGATACTGCTGCCCCTGGTGGGGGTGTGGATAAGTTGAACCATGGCATTGGAATTTATGAATTCCAGAAAACGCTGAGCACAGGAGTTGGTACATGAGTAGTTTTCCCAGTTAATGGTAGGGTAGTTGAAATCACCCATTATTAGGGTGTTAGGTTGTACCCTAATATTTTCCAGTGTATCAAGAAATGAGGAGTGGGAATCCTGGGGTATGGTGGGGGATCTGTAGCAAGCTACAATTTGGATTGCGGTCTTGCCCAGAGTTAGTTGCACTTGGATAATCTCGGATGCATGTTGAGCAACTAGCCTGGAGGTGTGGATATCCTTAATGAATATGGACACGCCTCCGCCTTTAGTGTTTTGGTCCAGGTTAGGTGGCCGAAAGGTGTGGTATGAATTATAGCATGGTAATGCAGGGGTACTCTCTGGAGCCTTGACACAGGTCTCTATCACTGCACAGATGTCGATGTTCTCCATTTTAAGGAGTGCCTCGAGTGAGTGCATTTTGAGGTTTAGACTTCTAGCATTGAGCAGCAATACCCTCAGATTCTTCTTGCCTGTACCTGTTAGGGTGGTGAATTTGTCATTTGAACCTTGCCTAAAAAAGGCACTATAAGGGTGGCTAGAGCCTTAGCCAGTATCCGGAATCCCAGGGGCGACAGGTGCAGGCCATCTCTGGCAAAGCATCGTGGTTCGTCGATCATGTCATCCCAGGCAGACAGATACTGGATCCCCTTAGAATGACACTAGAAGCTTAGCCAATTGTTGAAGTCAATAATTTTGTCCTTGTACTGTGGTATCATTCTCAGTGACGGCATGATGCTACTCAGGGCTAGGGTCACACCTGCCTGGGCTACAAGATCGTACAGCTCCTCCATGTCCCTTTTCATGTAGTCCAAGGAGGTACGTCTCAGGTCATTCACACTAACATGGACAATGACAGAGTCATATTTGTACTTGTTGTGGAGTGCCATGAGTGCATGCGTTATTTGGCGGATCCTGGCACCCATCAGGCAGCTGACAGTAACTTTCTCCTTGTTTAGCCTGGTGAGTGGAACATCAGTGTGCCTGACTATAGAGCCACCTATGACTAGAGTTTTGGGGGTACGTTGTTATGTCTTATGGGCTGTGGTTGAGTGGCACACTGAGTTTGTGGGCTATGTGTCATTTGGGTTGTGTTGGGGGTGGAGGTTGCTTGTGTTTCTGCTTTGGAGGTTCCTGTTGCTTAGGCAGGTTTTTACTAAGAGCCTCCATGAATGTAGGTGTGTGTTTTGTTTTTTCTAGGTGTGTGTTTTGGTGGTGTAGGTTTTGAAGGACTATGTGCTGAGTGTGGTGTGGTGCAAGTGCTTACCTTCTCCTCTTGACTGTCTAGGCCAGTCTTAGGTGAAGAGAGCTTTGCTTTCAGTTTGGCTATATAAGTGCATCTCTCACAGGTTGTAGTGTTGGGTGGTAGGAGGAGAGGGTTGTCTGTGTACATGAGGCAATTACTGCATTGCCCCAAGATGCCCAGATTCATCAGGTAGACTGGAGAAAACACAGATAGCTGAGCCTTAGACATGCCTGGATAGGTGCTTGTTAAGTACTAGAAACTTTTTTACTCTACACAGTGAGGAAAGTTGAGTGCTGTAGTAATTTGTAGCTTATTTAGTGCTTACAATAAGTTCTGAACAAGTGCTGAGCTCAAAGAAACAGACTTGAGTGCTGAAGAAAAAAACTGGCTAGTTCAAAGAAACAAAATTAAGCTAGAAGGCTTCCTTCCAACACAGAAAGGCTTGACGGCTTAGAAGCCTACAAATAGTCCTGGGCACAGCAAATCTATATCCACACTAGACTACCCACAGGAAAGGCAGGAAACAAGCTTAGAATTTTTTTTTTTTTTTTAGTGGAAAGAGAAAGGAGTAGCAGAAACTAAACTGATTGGCCTTCTCAAATGTTCTCCCTGTATTAGGTAGAATGAAGTAATAACACTAGACTGGGAGGAGGGTCCCAGATCAAATTTCTAGTACGGGTAGGCAACTGCAAAGCCACTAACTATAAGAACATACCAATAGAGAGGGTGGGAAACAAACTGCAGAAATTTTTCTCACAGCAGAAAAGCAGCAGTGAGCCTTTAAATGAAAGTTTTAAACAGCTAAAGGAGCCTCTAGAAAAGGAGTTTAACTGCAACAAGTTATCAGAAACAAACAACCCAACAGATGCTTAATAAAAGTGGACAATTTCCAGTTAATACCTCACACACAGTGAAACTAGCTAGAAAAATATACAGTACACAAAGTGCTATAAATAACTCGAACAAAATAAGCAAAAAAAAACAGGATACTTAATGTTATATATTACAGATCCGAGTTTGCTCAGTGTCCTTCCTTCAATTAGCTCAGTGTGAAATGCAATATATAGCAATATATGTGAAGTATAATGTTTGTAAACATGAACTTCTTAATACAGTTTAATTGCTTTTACATAAATGTAAATTTGCCTATGTCACAAGTAATAATTCAATAAAGGTGTTAAAAAAGAGCATACAAATGTAAATATTTATGAAAAACTTAATTATGTCAATGTTAAAGGTAGATGAGGCTCAACAACTAATAGTCAAGACATGTGAAAATGAGATAAAATGATACAGAAAGGTCTCCAGAAACAGATGGTGTTCCTGTAGAAATGTGGAAGTTAGGAGGGAAGAAAGTGACCAATCTGGAAAGTTTTGTTGAACAGAATTTTAAAAGGAAAGTAAGCATCAACATCTTGAAAGAAGTGGTGGCTGTATTACCCAAAGATGGTAAAGACCCATCAGACCCAGCATCATATAGACCTACTTCAATTTTAAACCATGATTATAAAGTGTTTATACTTATACTAGCTAAAAGAATGGCAACGGTTTTGCCAAGATTGATAGATATGTATCAATGTGGTTTTGTGGCAGGGAAGCAAAAGTACAGTTGTGTACCTACCAGAAATGTAGATGTTCGAGTGTATTCACTGTTGCAGTCATTACACTTGGGTTATCCTGCTGGCAGGAGACCCTCAGTCGGCCCGAGTTCCAAAGTCTTGGTCCGGCGTCGGTTTCTGTCACCTCTTCCCTGATGTCAGTGCACCAGGGGTATAAAAGTTGCAACCGACGCCATTTTCTTCAGTTTTTCTTGCCCCAGATGTCAGGTGCCCCCAAACAGGAAGGCTGGAAAGATAAAAAAATATGCCAAAAACCATGCATATATTACTATAAACATTTCCTTCATCTACAAGCAAATACACCACATAGGTTGTATAGAGTTGAGAAGTACAGAAAATCCCCAGCAATGAAGAGGGGGATGGTGGGTGGGTAACCTGGACTGCAACAGTGAATACACTCGAACATCTACATTTATGGTAGGTACACAACTGTACTATGTTCATCATGTTTCACTGTTGCAGTCATTACACTTGGGTAGAATCCCAAAGCTGAGGTTGGGTGGTTGAGTCTAAATTGGATTGGGAGAAGCTACCAGGCCCTGCAGAACTGTAGTGGCAAAGCCTTCTCTGGATTTAGAGTAGAGAGGTAAGTGGTAGTGCTTGGTGGAACTGTGCACTGAGCTCCAGGTTGCAGCTTCTAAAATGTCTTTGGTAGGTACTCCTCTGAGAAAAGCTGCTGCTCTGGTAGAATGAGGCCTAATGCCCTTAGGCACTGATTTGTCATGTTGTGCATAACAGAAGCGGATGCAATGTCCTATCCATTTTGAAATTGTCTGCTTTGTAATAGGCTTTCCTTGTGATCCTGCAGCATAGGCTACAAACAGTTGCTCAGTTTTTCTGAAGGCTTTTGTTTAGTCCATGTAGAATCGTAGCTGTCTGTGTATATCCAAAGCGTGCAGAAGTCTCTCCCCTTTATTCTGGGGATTTGGGTAGAAAGTAGGCAAATGGATGGTTTGGTTCAAGGCCACATTGGAGACCACTTTTGGCGTGAATGTTGGGTTTGTTCTAAGAGAAACCCTGTCCTGATGGAAAATGATGAAAGGTTCCACAGCCTTTAATGCCTTTAACTCTGAAACTCTTCTTGCTAAAGTTATTGCTAGGAGCAGAGCAGTTTTCCATGATAAGAATTTTAGATCAGCTGTGCTGGCTGGTTCAAAAGGAGGCAGTGTGAGTTTTTCTAAAACAAAGTTGAGATCCCAAGTTGGTACTGGTGCTCTCCTTGGCGGTCTTATATTTTTTGCTCCTCTGAGGTACTGTCGTAGTAGAGGATGTGAAAGAATAGGAGGATCCGTATTGTAATGAGCTGAAATGGCAGAGGCATGGATTTTAATTGATGAGAAAGATAGGCCTTTGTCCAGCATCTCAGTTAGGTATTGTAAAACCTGAGGTATATTAGAGACAAGTGGTTTGAGGCCTTGTGCCTGGTTCCAAGCACAGAATCTCTTCCATTTTTCTGTATAAGATTTCCTAGTGCTGGGCCTCCTGGCTTCTAAAATGACATCCATAACAGCTTTAGAGAGAGGTGCAGTCTGAGTGGTTACATTATCTGCCATGCTGCCAGATTTAAGGTTTTGAGTTGACTGTGCAGAATCTGATTGTTTTGCTGTGTCAGAAGGTGAGAAATTTGAGGTAGAAGCCAAGCTGGGCCTAGAGACAAGTTCTTTAGGATTGGGTAGCAGTGCTGGCTTGGCCAGTCTGGGGCAATCAGGATCATTTTTGGATTTTCTTGTCTGACTTTTAGGAGCACCTTGGGAAGAAGAGGCATTGGAGGGAAGGCATAGACTGTCAGGCCTTTCCAGCTGAATGATAGAGCATCCACTTTCCATGCTTGAGAGTGATAAGTTCTTGTGCAGGATTTCTTTATTTGGTAATTGTGAGGGGAGGCAAAAAGATCCATGTCTGGGCATCCCCATTTCCTAGTTATCATGCTGAACACCTGTGGATTTAGTTTCCATTTGTGAGGATCCATGAGATTTCTGCTTAGTTCATCTGCCAGTGTGTTTTTTGTTCCTAGCAGGAATTGCACCTGCAGATGTACTTGATAGGTCAGTGCAGTGTTCCACAAAGTCATGGCTTGCCTGCATAGGGGGTAGGAATGTGTGCTCCCTTGCTTGTTTATGTACACATAACTGTGGTATTGTCCGTCTTTATTAATAGTTGTCCTGGATGTAGTAGATCCTTGAAAGCTGTCAGGGCATTCTGAACAGCTAGCATCTCTTTTTAATTGATGTGAAGATGCATTTGTTCCTTGGGCCATGTGCCCTGAATACATTTTCCTGCCATATGTGCCCCCGAGACATAATCCGATGCATCCGTTGTTATTGTCTGCCTGGCTGTGGGTAAGGTGAAAGGCTGTCCCTTGTTGTGGTGACAGGCCTGGGACCACCATCAAAACTCCTGTTGTAGGCAGGGAATTAAAGTTATGATTGTCTCCAGGCTGTGCCAATGCTGAGTCCAAACACTTTTCAGATACCACTGTAGTTTCCTTATATGCAGTTTTGCATATGGAATTAGTAGAATGCAGGATGCCATGAAGCCCAGGGCCTGCAGAATTTTTCTTGCAGGGAGTTGGGTTTTTGTTGCCATCATTTGAAAGTAATGAGTCAGTTGCCTTGGTTTGTCTGGCGTGAGATAAGCCATCTGGGCAGTTGTATTTAAGCTTGCACCCAGGAATATTATCTCTTGAGTGGGCACTAGTTTTGATTTATTTTCGTTTACTGTGTACCCTAGGCAAATTAGTAATCTTTTTACAAATGCCAGATGCTGTAGAAGAATGTCCTTGCTCTCTGCTTGAATAAGGCAGTCGTCCAAGTAGGAATATATTTGAATTCATTTTTGTCTGCAAAATGCAATTACTGGTGCCAGGCATTTTGTGAAGACCCTGGGCGCAGTAGATAAGCCAAAGGGCAGTGCAGAGAATTGGTAATGCATTGAGCCTGCTATGAATCTGAGGTATCTTCTGCAAGATTGTCTGATTGGGGCATGCAGGTATGCCTCCTTGAGGTCCAAAGTAACTAGCCAAGCCTTCTTGCCCAGCATGGGCAGAAGTTGCTGTAGTGTTAACATTTTGAATTTTGGAACATCCAGGAAAGTATTTAGGATTGACAGGTCCAGTATTGGTCTCCAGGCTTTGTCCTTTCTGGGTACCAAGAAAAGTCTTGAGTAAAATCCTTGTCCCTGTTCTTGCTGTGGAACTCTCTGAATAGCTTCCATGTCCATAAGAGCAGCAATTTGTTTTTGGGCCTCTGCCCATTGGTTTTGTGGCAGGTCTGGCATACCTTTTGATTTTGGAAGCATGTGGAAGTGGAACCTGTAACCCTGAGAAACAATATTCAGCACCTATTGGTCCTGGGTGATTATGTGCCAATTTTTTGAGAAAAGTGCTAGCTTTCCCCCTAGGGGTGCTGCCAAAAGGTAAGTGCTTGGCATTTGTAGAGGGAAGTCATTGGGACTGTTTCCTATAAGGTTGTGATTTGTCTTCCTCTCCTTTGGGGGCTGAAGCACCCCATTGTTTAGGTCTGTAGGAACCTTGGGGCTGAGATCTGCCTCTTGGGCATCTGTATCTGCCTCTTTGTGGCCTGTCTGACACTGGAAAGGACCAATTTTTTGAAGGCCAGTTTCTGCTAAATCTAGGTGGTTGAATCTGTAAGAAATCCTTCACTGTCTGCATAGATTTTGCTTTATCCTCCATTTTCTTTAACACTTCTTCTGCCTTAACACCAAACAAAGTATCATGCTGTAGTGGAGCATCCAGTAATTTTACTTTAACATGGTCAGGTAAACTTTGTTCTTTCAACCAAGCATGCCTTCGAGTAACAGAGCCTGTAACTGCGGCTCTACAAGAAGCCTCCAATGAATCAAAACCACACTGCAGAGTATGCTTTCCCACTTGCTCAATTGCATGCAATAAATCCTGCATTTCCTTACTGTCAGGACTTTCTGAATTTGAAACAATTTTCTGTTTTAACAATGACATGAGATACTGTTGATATTTAAGCATGTGAAAATGGCAATTTAAAGCCCTTACAGCTAAAGTAGCAGAAGTGTAAACTTTTTCCCCATCTGTCCAGAGCTCTGGAATCCCTATCGGAGGGGACATGATTTTTAGCTGTGGAAGCCTTAACCCCTTTAGGACCCTGAGAAATTGTTTCGGGTCTGCAGGGGGGTTTTTGTAAAGAAATTTATGAGAGTCATGGACCCTGTAGTACCTGTCTGGCTTGACTGGTGCAGTGGGTAAAGAATCAGGAGATAGACTGGATTCAGAAAAAACATCAACAACAATATCAAGCACAGGGGGGATAGCGAGGGGCCTGTGCTGAGGCAATAAAAGGAAGTCTCTGAGCCTTTTCTTGGATTCTGAATAATCCTGGCTCTCCCAATGGAAATGCTCCCTCATAGTGTGCAGGGTTTCCCCAAAAGAATAATCCTCAGGTGGAGAGGCTGAAGGAATAGACTTCTGCATCAGAGTCCTCATAAGGGAGGGAGAGAATATCCCTGATCAGAAGAGAAATCAGAGGAAATGGAAACCTGGTCAGAGGAATCATAGTCAGTGTCTTGCCTAGGCTTTTTGTCAGGAGGGGGATGGTTACCCCTGATTAAAGTAATTAGGTCTTCGGCCAATTTAAGCATCTGTTTCTTTGGCATGGATGACTGTTCAGGAGAATGCTGTACTTGTTTCCTTGTCTTTAATGGTGTTTTTGACTTTGCCTTGGCTGCTGAAGTGGGCTTAATTGTAAGCTGTGAAGGTCTGAAAACACCCTCAGAAGCCGATGCATGCTCAGTGGCTCTGGACCCATCTGAGGGAACAGTTTCCGTAGGCCCAATACCTTGAGCTTCCACAGGTCTTGGTGTATCCACATGGCTGTCGGTTACGGCCTGTGGCTCTGAGGTAGCGGGTGTCAGGGGCTGCGAAAGCACCTCACTGAGAACCGGCGAATGGCCTAGAAAAGGCTTCATCGTCAGTTTTGGACCTTGGATGCCTGTCCTTTTCTTTGTCTTTGCGTTTTTTATAAATTCCGGTCATCGGTTGTTCTGACGGCATTATGTAATTAAACCTTCGGCCAATAATGTAAAGCAAAATTGAACCGACGTTTAATAGTGCGTTTATTGAATCTAGCACAAAACCGACAACTGGTAACGTCGTGGTCAGGGCCTAGGCAAAGAATACAGTAAGAGTGAAAGTCCTTATGAGGTATTTGTTTCCCACAAAAAATACAGTTATTAACTTTTACTGACATCGGTCTGGAGCAAGAAAAGGTTTCCCCAACGGGGTACTTAGCTTTATTGAAGACTTTGGTTCTGAAACTCAAATTTGAAAATCTCAGGAGTCAGTCGACTGGCTCTTGCGAATTGCTTTTGCTTCGGGCACCGCGCGGCAAGAAAGACTGGAGAAAATGGCGTCAGTTGTAACTTTTATACCCCTGGCGCACTGACATCAGGGAAGAGGCGACAGCAACAGACGCCGGACCAATACTTTGGAACTCGGGCTGACTGTGGGTCACCTGCCAGCAGGATAACCCAAGTGCAATGACTGCAACAGTGAAACACGATGAACATCATCAGGAACATCAACAAGACAAAAATGATCCAGTGGGAAGAATGGGAGAAAATACCACTATTGGTGATGCGGAAAAAGCAAATCGACAAAGTACTGGTAATTTATGCGTACTGCAGTGGAAGCATTTGCATTCCCTGATACAATAATAAGGGTAATTAGGAGAATATATGAAGGGTTGGAAGTAAGAACTAAAGTGTTAGGATTCCTCCCTGATAAGCTGTTTGAAGAGACGAACCAGGCAGGTATGTCCTCTCTCCCCTTTGTTATTGGTTTACATTCACAGCCACTGGCAAAGAAAAAGGATGGTATGTACTTACCATAACGTTCCATGCGAGTTATTCATCTCGCCTTCAATCTCTACTGATGGGTTTGGAGCCGATCCCTCGGCTCTGAGTCGGCCAATTGCAAAGCTCGAGGCCTTCAAATAGCAAATTGCAAAGCTCGAGGTCTTCAAATAGCTCAAGGACAAGTCCCTATCCAATGATGCACCTAGAATTACCTCACATCTTGTTTGCTGCATATAATAATACCATATGTCATTCTATCACTCCCAAGAGAAGGTATAGAAGGATTGAGCAGCCAGGATGGAGCCAGCATCTCGGTCATCTAACAGCCCAGGAGGGGGTAGGAGGGAGAGACGTAATTATGTTAAGTACATAACTTCTTTATGTGAAGTTGTTCTATTTCGCCATTCATTCTTTACTGATGGGTAGCATCCTAAGCATCATCAATCTCGGGTGGCTCACGGGAGTATATTTCTCAGGACCATGGAGCCAAAGGAGGCCCTGTCCCTGGAGGCCTAACTTTGTAATGAGTGATAAAGGTATGAGGTTTTGACCAAGTGGCTGCTGCGCACATGTTATCAATAGGAAGCCTGGCAGAAAAAGCAGATGATGTAGAAACTGTTCTGGTTGAGTGAGCTTTCAATTTTATGGTGCAAAGGCATATTGGAAGCTGAATAAGCAAAGGTAATACAATCAGATAACCATTTAGACAGAGTTGTTTTTGCCACTGGTCTACCCTTCCTGGAGTCTGAAAATGAAACAAAAAGCTGGTCTGATTTTCTGAAATCTTTTGTTCTATCCAAATATAATCTTGAGCTGTCTGTGAACATCAAGTTTGTGCACCGTATACTCTAAGTTGTTTGAATGGTTGGGGAAGAAGACTGGTAAATCAATAATTTGGTTGAGATTGGTTTCAGTGCAAACTTTCGGCAAGAATGAGGGGTTTGTTCTAAGTGAGACTCTGTCAGCATGGAATATCAAATAAGGAGGCTTGATGGATAAAGCCTGAAGCTCTGACACTCTGCAGGCAGAATTAATAGCTACCAAAAAGATGGTTTTCCATGATTAAAATTTGAGGTCACAAGAGGAAGCTGGTTCAAATGGCGGAAGAATTATGTGGGAAAGCATAACATTTAGATTCCATGGAGAATAGGGAGATTTCACAGGTGGTCTAATATGAAAGGTCCCTTTGAGAAAGGCTTTGGATAATTTGTGTGACATAATATTCAGACCTTCAAATCCAAGATGAAAATTAGAAATAGCAGCCAGTTGAACACAAACTGTTGCTACTGCAGCTCCTTTGTTAAAAATCATAGTCAAGAATTCTAAAATGATGGTCATAGGGGCTTGGTAAGGATCAATATTGTTTTTAGAGGCCCATATAGAAAATTTTTTCCATTTGTTAAGATACAGCATCCTAGTAGAAAACCTATGAGAGGATAAAAGGATCTGTTTTGTCTCATTGGAGAGGTTATGGAACTTGGCTATGATGGGAATTGGAGCAGCCAAACTGTCAGCTTCAGGGACTGCAGAGAGGGATGAAGTTCCTCCAACGAGTGCGTGAGAAGGTCATGAACTGGGTCCAGAATCCAAGGGTCCTCCAAAAGATGAAGTAGAAGGAAGAGCAATCAAATCTCACAAGGTCAATGAGGGGCTATGAGAACGATGGACCTTCCCAGGGTTTTTGCTTTCTGTAGAACCTTGGGTATCAACTGGATCGGTGGAAATGCATAGCGGAGACCCGGAGGCCAGTCGTGTACGAGTGCATCCCTTGGGGCTTCTCCTGGAGGAGGAAACAGGGCAAAGTAGCTTCTGCATTTCGTGTTCATGTGACTGGAAAAGAGGTTGCAGGAAGGCTGGCCCCATCTGCTGAATATCCTGTCTGCTATTTCTTTGTTGAGGGACCACTCGTGGGGCAACAAGATTGCCCTGCTCAGCTTGTCTGCTTTCACATTAGATTTCCCCAGGATGTGCATTGCCAACAGAAAGCACTGGGTGGAAGCAGCCCACTGCCATACTCTGAGAGCTTCACGACAAAGGGGGTAGGACCTGATTCCTCCTTGTTTGTTCAAATACCAAACCACCGACATGTTGTCTGTCTGAATCGCAATTGTACCCAGAGGAAGAGAGTCCTGCAAGTACTACAATGCCAAAAGTACTGCTCTCATCTCCAGGACATTGGTATGCAGATGTGTCTTTTGATCGGTCCATGTGCCTTGGGCTGTCTTTCACTGAAAATGCCCCCCCCCGCCCTATCAGTGAAGGGTCAGTGGTCATTGTGGCCACTGGAGGGGGTAGCACAAAGGGGTGTCCTATTGTGACATGAAGTGAGGTCAACCACCACTGAAGATCCTTTTTGCAGGAATTTGTGATCATTATAGTGTGAGACATGGGAAGCTTTTGGTAAGACCACTGAGTGTGAACAACAGCAACTGTAGTATCCGCATGTGCATATGAGCTAGTGGTATGGCTAAAATTGTTGCTGCCATCATGCCTAATAATTTCAGAACTTCTGATGCTGGTGCTCTGTCTTTTGATATCAGAACGCTGACATGTTGAAGAAGAAAGACTCTTTCTATTGGAAGTCTTAGTGTGGTGGTGTCCAATTCTGCCCTGATAAAAACAATATGCTGCAATGGTGACAAGGCAGATTTTCCTGAGTTGATTGTAATGCTTAGTTGATTACAGAGTGGGCTCCCTGGCCTGAATGAGTTGATGCCTAGTGGTGGCGGTAAGGAGTCAGCCATCTAGGTACGGAAACACCTGGAATCCTAGACGCCCCAGGTGAGCTGTCACCACTGCCATGCATTTGGTGAACACTCTGGGGGCTGTAGTGCGACCAAAGGGCAGGGCTCGAAACCTGTAATGATTGGCTCCCAGACGGAAGTGCAGATAATCCCTGGAAGGCCTGGCCATTTTTGCAGTACGCATCCTTGAGATCTCACGAGCACATCCAACTGTCTTTCCCTAAAAAGAGAAGTATAGACTGAAGTGTGACCATCCGGAACTTCTCTTTCTTTACATATTTGTTCAGTCTGCTGAGGTCCAATATGGGTCTCCAGTCCCCCGTCTTTTTTGGAACCAAAATGAATCTTGAGTAAGTTCTGGATCCTGTCTGGTCTGCTGGGACTGGTTGGATGACTCTTTTTATTAGCAACATTTGGACCTCTATTGTTGCCTGTTCCATGTAACTGGGTGGAACGTCCGGAATTTTTCTTATGGGTGGAGGGGGTGTGGCGAATGGGATGAAATATCCTCTGGAAATGATACTTTGTACCCAGCTGTCTTTTGTTATTCTGAGCTAGGCATCTGGATACAAAGATAAGTGACCCCCGACTGCCTCCAGAGCAGGACAGCTGGGCCTCCTTTCAGGAGCACTGGTAGGGCTTCCCAGAGAAGTGATCTCATTCACCCTGGTGATGCAGTCCCCCTCTGCTGCTAGGGTGGCGTTTTCCATTATTGCCCCCTCCTCTGCCTCTGGAGGGGGGTACACCACGTGTCCTAAAAGGCTCCTTGGGATTTTCGGAGCCACATTTTTCCTACCCTTTGACTCTTAGGGTAGGGTCGGGTAGGGGTGGAAAAATGGACCCCGACGGCAGACAGAGTCTTTCTGTCCTGTTCACACCTGGTTAAGGTTTCCTTCACTGTAGGCCCGAAAAGGGATGAGCCATCAAAGGGAGTATTCACAAAGGATGACTTGAAGGGCTCCATGAAGGAACACAAGCGCATCCAGGAATGTCTCCTAAGAGCAACTCCTGTACCCGCTGCTCTACTCATTCCATCAGCTGCATATGAGATGAGGCACATGGATGAGTTAACTATAGAATTGAGGGTAGCAAGCTGGGTGGCAACTCTGTCGGAAGCTCCTGCAGCTAACTGTACCCTGAAGAGTACCTCCTAGCTCCTTATGGAGATCTCTTTGTAACCTGGTAAAATGGGTTAAATAGTTGAGCGAACGAAGAGCAAAGGTTGCTAAACTAAACATGCGCTTCCCGTATTTATCCATGATCCTGGAGTCTCTGTTAGAAGAATGGATAGACGAGGAAGTCTCACACATTTCCTTTTTGGTAGCTGCTGCCACCACCATGGCATCAACTGGAACACCTTTTGTTAAAAACAATTTGTCAAGGGGGGGCAGAAAAGGAATTTATTAGGCATCCTAGTGACAGGCTCCATAGTATCCGGAGATTCCCATGCCCTTCATGAGACCAGCTGCATCAGCTCATCCTCAGTAGGGCTTTTGGGCTGCCAGTCACCCCTCTGCCTACGGATTTCAAGTATCTCAGTGATTGAGATATCTTCAGAGGGGGACCATGGGGACCCTTCTGACTCATCTAAGTCAGCATCTGATGTTAGAGACTCCTCAGGGGAGTTTAAATATTTCCTCTTACACAATCTCTTCCTGGGAATCTCGTCAGTGGGAGCTTCTGTTGAGGTCTCGGAAGATCAAGGGCCAACCAATGGGTCTTCCTGAGGCTCTGGGTCTCTGCTTTTGGTAAGGATGTGTGAGGCAGAAGCAGACACAGGTGCTTTAGGGGAGGAGGAAGCCAGACCTGAGGTCGAGGATGTCTTTGGAGACATAACTCTCTTCATGGCATCGAAAGCACCTCTGCTCCGATGCGAGGGAACTGACAGATCCGAAAAAAATGTTGATAGCCCCAGCACCAGGACAGTGGACTCCGATCCAGAGGTAGGAGCCGAGCTCATCCAAGACAAAGCCCTAAGAGGCAGAGTTGGACCTGACAAAGTCTGACTATCCTCCTCGGACCCGACCAGAAAAGTGTCGGCTCCCAGAGTCCTCGATCGGCACCGAGGACATCAGAGTGCACAGAGCCAAAGACACTGGAGCAGGCATCAGCTCTGAGGGTTCCACTATCAACAGGTCCGACTCTTCCGGCTCCGAAGGACCAGCATGGCTCGGAGGAGGAATAGTTTGAGCTGGTGGAAGGGTCTTCGGCTCCTTAGCCATTTGGGTCAAAGCAGATCAAATTTATGCCATGGCCAGTGCCGATAACAGCTTCTGCACCACATGATCTACATCCAGATGTGACAGGCTGATACAGGACTGAGAAAAGCGCACCGAAGGTGGTACCGACTGTAGTAATGGACTCTTAGGAGCTTTGGACACTGGTTCCCAGACTGGAGACCGGATCTGAAAGGAAAAGACTGTCGAGTCCAATGGCAGTGGAGCCGAAGTCGAAGATTTCTTAGAGTCTGAAGTCTTAGAAGACTTTGAGGACTTGCTGGATCCATCTTGGTCGCTCAAAGCTTCTTGAAACAATGGTTTCAACAACCCTCTGTCAATAAGTTTTCTTTTCCATTCCTGTAGAACCCATAAGGAGAAGGAATGACATATAATCCAGCTATCCTGCAAATGCAGGGCTCCTAGACAGTACACACAATTTACATGGCTGTCTGTTACCGACATCTTTTGGCCACACTTTGGGCACTTTTTGAAACCAGACTTGGGGTGCTTGTCTTGGTCAGCCATTGAAAGTCTGAGAGAAAAATTACTGTCATCACAAAAAAATCCTAACAGTAATTATCTACCAAAAGTCTTAATAAACTCAGGCTAAGTCTCTCTCACACACACACACACACACACACACACACACACACACACACACACACATGCAAGTGTAAATTAAAGTGACAGGAAAAAAGTCTTTACTGTCACCACCAACTGTCTGAAAACACACAAAATGAGTAGATTATGCAAAAAAAAAAAAAAAAGGAAATAGCTGCTAAGATAAAAACACACTGTCTAAATATTTTTAAGTCAGACAAAATTACTGTTAACTAAAAAATTGTAACAGTAAAAATAGAATCAAGCCTTTTCTAAGTTAAACACACCACACAGCAAAAAATATACACTCTAACTAATTAGCCAAAAAATGTGACAAAAGGTCACTGACTAAACACATACTATTAGTTAGCAAAAGGTTTTAAACTAGGCCTAAAACAAGAGACCAACTAGAAAAGAGCTTTATAAACTATCTAAACTATTTAAACTATCTAACTATCTAGATGTAAGTAATAAGTAAGAAGAAAACAGTTTTACTGGCTCGAGCTAATGCAGAACCTCTGATCTATGGCAGCGGCAAACTAGATCTAAGGTAACTCTAGGTGCATCATGGGATAGGGACTTGGCCTCAAGCTATTTGAAGACCTCGAGCTTTGCAATTGGCTGACTCGGAGTCCAGGGATCGGCTCCGAACCCATCAGTAAGAATGAATGGCGAGATAGAAAAACTTCACATTAGGGGACTCAGAAATTCAGGGATATAATTTGTATGGCAATCAAGAAAAGTTAGCTTTATTTGCAGATGGTAATATTATGTACTTGATAAATCCAGGAAAGGACATCTCAGTATTGTGAAACATTTTTAGACAGGTTCAAGTCTTTTTCCCATACAAAATGAATGAAGATAAAACAGAGGTTACAGCCATAACCTATGTACCCACCGACACATACAAATTGGTTCAGCAATACCCATATTTATGGGGACATGATATGATGAAGTACTTAGGAGTCTGGATTAAAAAGGAATCAGTTATGGCAGCTACGGATATGTGGGAAGAGACTAAACTAAATAAAATACAAAAACTGAGAAACTGGAAACTCTTGTTTATGGATATGGATAGTAAGATTCAAGCAGTGAAAATTTTTTTAGTCGCTTTAGTTTAATATACAGATTAAGCATATTTTTATCAACTACAGGAGATGTGGACAATAATAAAGAGGTGAAAGTATTTATCTAGAAGAAGAAGAGGGCAAGAGTTAAGTGGGATAAGTTAATCCTTCGAATAGAAAGTAAAGTTGTGTATTATCTTACCATAGCAGTAGATATCCTTCTCTTCAATGTTGCAATATTCTTCACTAAAGGGATCAACTGCCAAGGGTAGCCCAACGTCCCGCCAGTATAAGAAAGCCTTAGGATTTTATACACTTCACACATCTGCTCCTTGCTTACAGCATAGGGCAAAAAGGTGATACATACCTCAGAAATGAATAGCCCCAGGAGGAACACAGTCCAAGGAGAGGAGGAGAAACATGTGCATCCAGAAGGAAATTAAAAGAAGGGAAAAAGAAGAAAAAGGGGGAGGGAGGGAGGAAGGAGAAATCACTGCAACAGTGAAGAGAAGGACTTCTAGTGTTATGGTAAGATTTTACACAACTTCACTGTTGCAGTATTCTTCATTAAAGGGAAAGTACAAAAGCTCAAGGAGGAAACTTGGGAGGAGGAATGCCCAGAAGAACCCTCCAGAAAACCATGTAGGATAGCACTGGCAAAGCCAGCTCTTGCTATGGAAACAGTATCTAACTTGTAATGGTTAGTAAAGGTACAGACAGAGGACCACGTAACAGCCTCCAGAATGGAACTGGTATCCAAGACTTTGAAAAAAGCACCAGAAGAAGCCACAGCCCTGGTAGAAAGAGCCTTTACAGAAGCAGAACGGATTTTCCCATGAAAGGAGTAACAAAAGGAAATGGCCTTAGAGATCCATGAAGAAATGGTCTGCTTAGAAACAGCCAAACCTAGACATCTAGGATGAAAAGAAAAAAAGTTTCTCAGACTTCTGAATGGCCTTAGTCTTATCCAAATAATACTTCAGCTATCTATTCAAATTCAAGGTGTGAAGAACTGCATAGAAGAAAAAAATGTGGGCAAATTAAGAGACAAGTCATTAACTACCTTGGGGATGAAAGAAGGATTAGTATGAAGAGATAACTTCTCTCTCTGAAAAACAAAAAAAAAATGAAGGAAGAGCCATAAGGGCCCGAAGCTCAGACAACGTCTTAGCTGAAGGACCAGAAGAACAACATTCTTCCATGTATAACGTTGAAGGGAATGTGAAGCAGTAAGTTCAGAAGGAGCTCGAGTTAATTTTCCAAGAACAAAATTAAAGGTCCCAGGAATAGGTTTCCTGGGAGGCCTAATATGAAGGACGCCTTTAAGAAATTGTTTGACCTCAAACCTAGAGGTGAAAGCGGGGAGGAGTAAAATGTAGACAAATAGCTGAAAAGTTAGCTTTAACTGAAGAATATGCCAATCCAGCATGTAGCAATTCACACAATTAACATAAAAACAGAGGAATCTCCACAGAAAGAGGATCCTGGTTACAAGCAAGAAACCAGACACAAAATCTTTTCCATGTGGACATATAGGATTTCCTGGTAGTGAGTCTCCTGGCCTCTTGCAGAATCCAAAGCACATACTCAGAAAAAAGGTGCCTAAAAGGGATCAAAACCCTATCACCCACAGTGTCAGGTGAAGAGTGGACAAGTGAGGATGGATGACAGACCTTTTGTCTTGTGTGAGCAGATCCACCCTGTTAGGTAACTTGTGATGATTGCCCTTGGCTAAATTCAGAAGAGGAGGAACCCAGTGCTGTCTGGGCCAAAAGGGAGTCACCAAGAAGATTTTGTGGGAGACTCGCTCTATCTTGAGCAGAACCTTCAATTTCAGAGGAAGGGGTGAGAAGGCATAGAGAAACATCACCTTCTAGGAAAACAGCAGGGTGTCCACCTTCCAGGCCAGAGGACGTGGCACTCTGGTGAAAAAAGAGGAAGTTGTCTGTTCAGAGGGGAGGCAAAAAGGTCTACCCGAGGAGTATCCCACTGCTAGACAATTTCCAAAAACGCACCTCTCTTATGGACCTGCTCAGAGAGTCTGACATAATGTTCTGCTCTGAAGGAATTTAAACATCCTGAAGTGTCACCTGATATTGGACAGCTAGATCCCAAACTCAAAGAGCTAGTCTGCACAGGAGGTAGGACCATGTCCCTCCTTGCTTGTTGATATACCACATCACTCTGGTATTGTCAGTAAAGATTTTGAGAGGCCCTGGAAGAAACAGAGCAAGAAAGACTTGAAGGCCCAGAAGGGGAGCTTTTGTCTCCTTGATTTTGACGTGGTCTGACTTCTGATGAAAAGGCCAGAGACCCTGCAACTTGAGAGGGCCAAAAGAAGCACCAGACCCAGTAGCTGAGGCATCCAAAAAAAGTTCCTGAGAGGAGACTGGAGGCTGAAAAGGAAGCCCTGGGCTGAGAGACAGCTGATGAATCTACCACTGAAGCTCTAGTTTGAAGCATGGAAGAAAAAGGGACTAGAAAGTCTAAAGGATGACAGTGTTGTAGCCATACTGGCTTTAGGAACCACTGTAGCATCCTCATATGAAGTGTGGCTAGACAAGCATTGGAATGGTGTAAGCCATGAATCCCAGAACCCACAGAAACTCTGGCCATAAATGAGACCCAAGGAAGAAGGATTGAAAAAGGCAATAAGAGCAAGAGCCTTGGATGGTGGCAAGGAAGCCAGCATAAGAATGGTCTAGAGCTTGTAACAGAGAAAAACATGATCCTGCAAAGTAGTCAGGAAGGATTTCTAGAAATATCATAGTGAAGATACTGAAGCAAGGTCTCTGGGGAGAAAGCCTGAATAAGCAGGTCATCCAGGTAACAAAAGATTTGTATCCCGCTCATATTGCAAAAGGCAATCACAAGAGCAATGCATTTGGCAAAAACCCTTGCAGCAGTAGAAAGGCCAAATGGCAAAGCAGAGAACTGAAAAAGCAAGGAATAAACAGAGAAACTCAAGTATTTCTTGAAGTGGGGATGAATAGGAGTGTGAAGTTAAGAGGAGGAAACAAACCCAAAAGAAAAAGATCTTCAGAAAGGTGCTGGGCTGGGTAGGTCCAGAATAAGCTTCCAGGTGCCTTCTTTCCTGGGAACCAAAAACATTCTGAAGTAAAACCCCTTCCCCTTCTGAGGAGCAGAAACTACTTGGATGGTGCTTAAGACAAAAGGCCTTGAAGTACATCCAGGAAAAAAAGGGCAGCTGTTCCTGACTAGGTTAGGGAATGCCCAGAAAAGGAGGAATGGATTTATACACCATGAATTATCCCTGACGGATGATGGACAGACCCCAAGAATCCTGAGTGGTCCTTAACTAGTTGGGAAGAGACAGGGAGAGAGGAAGAGACAAAGGAACCTGGCTTAGGATAAGGGAAGCAGATAGTCAGACAGAAATTGGCTTGTCTTGGAAAAGGAGGATTCTGAGTAGTCTAGAACCCTTTTTACCTTTGGAGGAGGGTGAGACTGTCTCCACACAAAGGCAGCTTTAGAAGGATAATTCATCTGAAATTTAGCAACAGGGGAAACAACAATATACTTCAGTTCTTGCAAGACCTTGCCTTTTTCTTGCAGAGACTTAAACAGCTCAGCAGCAGAACCAACAAGATTTTTTTTATTAAAGGGAGCAGTATTCAATTTAGCCTTAATATCATCAAGAAAAGGCTGGAGGTGAAGCGAAGAAGAAGAACGCCTCAACACAGAACCAAAGACAGCAGCTCTATTAGAAGCATCAGCTGCATCATAACTACATTTAATAGAATGGTGACCCACTTGAGAAGATGAACCCAACAAAGAGGGGCTGAAACCTTCCCCTCAGAATCAGGAAGGTCAGAGATAGCCTGAGAAAGAAGAGCTATGACATACCTGGTCATATGGGTCTGTTAGCCCAAAAGGCCAGGGTAGCAGCAGTATACACCTTCTTGCCCAGCTTTTCCATGACCCTACTGTCCTTGTCAGAAGGAAGCAATTTTGTACGAGGCAAGAGCTTGGAAGGTTTGTCAGAAGAGTCAGGCACAACAGAAGGGGTCAGCAGGAGGACATTTGTAGAGAATCCTACAGTCATCAGGCACCTTATAAAACTTGTCAACTTTTTAGTGACTGAAGGCCGGGAATCAGGAGCCTGAAAAGCTGCTGAAAATGTGTCTAATAAGTCAGCTAGGACTGCAGGGACAGCAGAGGGCTTGGGGGATTCAATCTGGAGAAGTTCATAATACCTCTTCTGGATGTCAGAAACCTGAGTATAGTTCCATTTAAAGAATTCTATCATATGAGAGACAGCAACCCCAAAAGAAAGTTCTTCAAATGGAAAACCTGGACTAATGGAATCCTCTTCCTCAGAACCATAGACCAACAGAGAATGAATCGAAGAGGAGTAAAGCCAAGGACACTTCCTCAAAGTCCAAGTCTACATCAGAAGAGTCCTGCGCCTTACGCCTCAAGTGAAACAGATGATCAAAGGATAAAGGAACAGAAACTCACCGAGGAGGCTTCAAAGCCATGAGTGCATTAAACAACCCCTGTGTAAAATCTTGCCATTCATGCTGGGGATCCTTGGGAGCAAGGGAAATAAGTTTAGTTTTCTGCTTCTTTAAAGGTAAGTCAGCCCTAAAGACCTTAGAAGGTTTGGACCCTTGCTGACATTTAATCAACGCAGTGAGAATCTCTTTCGGAACAAGAATCTGTGGAATGTCTCTCGGTCCCTCAGATATGATCAGCCGAGGTTCTCCCTTAACATCTGCAAAGGATGTCTGCAGAGCCTCCAAGGCTGTGCAAGAAGCCAGATCCATGCCGGCCTCCAACAGGGTCGCAGCCGAGGAATCTGATGGAATAACCAGACAATCCTCTGGGCTCTCACCAGGCTTGAGACAGATGTCTGGGGGAGGTGGTAGAGCAGCCAAATCTGACCCAGGTTTTCTTGGCAAATGGCTGACCCTTGGGACGGAACAATTCTGCCATCAAACTTGCACCAACAACTTAAGATGTTGGCAGTCTAGGTAGACAGACAAGAAGGAGACATGACTATGAAGGGTTTTAGGGACAAATGCTTGCCAAACTGAGCGCAACGTATGGTTGTGGGAAGCACTCAAGCAAAAAAGACACTGCTTGTGATAGTCCTTATGAGGAATCCGTCTCCCATACTGGCAGTTTCCCTTTCTGGATGACATGTAAACTCACAACCCAAAAGAAAAAATAAGATAAGATAAGAAGAAAACCCCAATGGGGCACTTATCTGAAAATGGCTTAGTAAACAGCACAAATGAAGAAGCGTTCAGACCGACAATTGAAGATGGCATTCAGACTGGCTGAAAAGAAGATCTGCAGTACGGAAGTTTGTATGTCACCTTTATGTCCTACGCTGTGAGTGGGGGGCATACTTGTGACATACTTCATGTATAAAATCCTAAGGCTTTGCTAAACTGGTCGAACATTGGGCTACCCTTGGCAGATCCAAGCCATAAATCAATTTGCTCTTCCTGTCCTAACTTATAGTTTTGGAGTGATTGATTGGCCCCAAAAAGTGTTGGATAGATTGGATATTAAAACAAGAAGGATGCTTCATGCTCACCAAATGATTTATAAAAATCAGTGTATACCAAGATTATATATTCCCCGTTCTGAAGGAGGTATGGGCCTCCTTGAAATTGATTACATGTACAGATCTGCAGTCATGGGACTTCACATATATTTACTGACCTCACAAGATCCAAATGTAGTGAAAGTTTTGAAACATGAGGAGAATAAATCTAAGATAACATCTCTGCTTAATTTAGCAGAAGCATATCGACATCAAGCAGGAATGGAAATCAAAGCAGAAGTGGATAAAAATCAGGCAGAAACTTAATGTGCTAAAAAACAAAAGAAAGAATATAAGGTGAAGGACCAGATGAGATGGCAAGAAATGTGGAAAAAACAAATATAGTTGCAAGTACAGTAAACTTCTGGAACAGCCTCATGTTGATCAAAAACGAATGCAGGAATGGTTAAGGAGATGTGAATTCACATCAAGAAATGAAAGGTTAATATTGGCAGCCCAATACAGTGGATTATGTACACGCTGGTTTACAAAGTCCATTGAATATGTGGGAGAAACAGATATAAGTAGGTTTTGCAAAACCGAATTAGAAACAGTCATACACTTTGTTGCTGGCTGCGACGCACTAATGGCAGAGGGACTGTACACTGAAAGGCATAATAATGTGGCGAGACTGCTACACTGGAGATTGTGCAAACATTATGGTATCAAAGTGGCTGAAAAACATTGGAAACATGAGCCACAAAGAATAATAGAAAATGATGAAGTTTATATCACATGGGATCACCGAATACCAACAGTTCAAAAGATAGATGCTAGAAAACCGGATATAGTTGTCCAGGAAAAGAAGACAAAAGTAGCATTGATCATTGAAATCGCCACACCCAGTGATTACAGTGTCTTGCATACAGAGAGACACAAAGTCATAAAATACGTTGATCTGCAGGCAGAAACGAGAGCCACATGGAAGAAAGATACCCAGACAGTTCCAGTAGTAGTAGGAGCAACTGGTCTTATAAAAATGAATTTACAATCGTATTTAGATATGTTACCAATTTCTGTAATACCGTACGAATTGCAGGAGGAGTCATTACTGGGCACATTGCAGGTGCTACGAAGAGCACTTTTGTCTAACATCAAAGAGTGAAACAATACTAACTTCATGAACTTTAATCGTACTTTGACTAAGGAATGGTGTCCATTCTCATCATGGTATTAGAAACCCAAAAGACGTGGAGAAATTAAAAACGGGGGATACCTTTAGTGAAGAATACTGCAACAGTGATATGGAAGGACATCACGGTGGTTTAGCAGTACCTGATTTGAAGAGGTATTTTAGAGCTACACAGTTAAAGCTCTTATATGCAACACAAGCAGAAGATTACAAGTCAAAGTGGAAATGGAGGATGATGAAGCGGAGGGGGGGATTTTGGATGCAAATCCTTAAGGAGGATAATAACCATACAGATTATTATATTCAAAAATAGCAGAAAGTATTTTAACAACGCAGAAGTGAGATTTTGCCAACAGGAATGACTAGAAGTAGACGTACAGAAAATATGCAAAATGGGGCTGGAATTTACTGGTGAAAACCAGTACAAGAACCAAGGTATTGGGAGCAAACAACTACAAAAGGAAAGGTAATAGAGTGGGATGAGGCTAAGATGATGTCCGGACTGCCTTCTCTACCAGGTACTGATATTAGATTATAGTCAAAGAGAAAGGGATAGGAGAATCCTAAGTGGAAGACCTACTGTGGCAGAGTTTTTAGTTGAATCTAGAATAGAAGCTGATATTAAGAAAGGAATAATTAGTAGGGCATGTAAAATCCTGCACAATAACTATAAGAACCAGTGGTGGTTAGACAAGATTGAGAAGAGACACTGGAAAAATACTTTCCAAGGAAGCAAAGGAAGGATATATGTATGGCTCCCAAGTATGCAACAAAGTCCAGAAGGTTTAGGATTTTTGATTGGAAGTGTTTACATAGATATTTTTATACCCCAAATAGCCAACAAATTTTATCTCTAGCAGATGGCAAATGTTGGAGGTATGATGGGGAAAAAAATAGGTAACTCGGAACATACATTCTGGGAATGCAATGAATTGGCAGATTTTAAAAATTCCCTACAGAGCACTCAGTCATTATTATTAGATGAGCAAATGGCTGTAACTAAGGAAATGATTTTTTGAGCTGGGACACAGGATCTGAATTGCCTAGATGTCAGGCATTGAGTTTAATTCAGTTGACTTCTAAAAAAGATAATTACTATAAGATGGAAATCAAAGTCTAAACCTACTGGGAACTTTACAAAAGGGAAGGAAAAAAATACACAGAAATAAATGGAAACTATGGGAACAATACAGGCAGAATAATGTTTAGGAGAAGTGAGATTTAAGGGAAGGCAGAAACTGAGCAAATTATATAAGCGTGAATTGGTAATAATTGTAAGAAAAGATATGTAATGTATGTATATTAAAGGGAAAAAAGTACATGATTTGTTTTCTTTTCTGTTAATGTATGTTTGCCTATGATTTAAGTGAAATTTTTTAAAAATTGTTTAAAAAATCATTAATAATAATAATAATAATAATAATAATAATAATAATAATAATAATAATAATAATAATAATAGCACCCAAGAATGAAATGCAGGATACATTTCTGTATGTACAGGTGAGGGGAAAGTACTCAGAATACAGAAAGCAATTTGTGTTTTCAATTTTACCAGTGGAGAACAGTAATTCTAGTACTCAAGGCATTCTTTATTAGTAGCTCCATAATGAAAATAAATGTAAAAGAATCACCACTACAATGTCTTCAACATAAATCACTGTTATAGAAACATAACTTGTAATTGCTCAACTCACCTGTGTGTCAGGATCTAATGTAAACAAGTTCAGTCTTTCTTCTGTTTTAATTTTCATTTCAAGATCTCTGGAACTCTGTTAAGAATGATAATTGCATTTGTTAGAAATGCTAAAATACAAGTTTTCAACAGTTGTTTATGAAAACCTCAGTTAATTTTCTTTAATGTTCTATGTACAACATCAATGTTAAAACAAAAATCAAAGTAATAGTTACCTGTGTTTGTGTAGAGGAATAAAGCCTCGACTGTGACCAGAGTTCGATTAGTAGCATAGACACTTGCTAGGTTTGGCATGGGGAGGGGAAAGCAGACATGCCTGCTGGGTTTATCATGGAGGAGAATGTAAGTGAAAGACTGGCGGAGGGCAGATGGTTCAACATAACCTTAATGAGCAGTGCAGGGAGGAACAGTCACTAGGCTCGGTGTGCAGGATGGCTTGGCAAGTGTACCCATCTTAGGGACTGGAGCAGGTATGCTACCATAGGCCACAAATCACTTTCCACACAGCATACAAATAGTGACACCAGCATGCAGAGTACAGAGCTATGACCAAGCGAGTGACCTACCTCTTGTAGAAGCAGTGGAAGCTTGTAGGCCTGCTGACCGGGGAACCATTACTGTTGCCTGCAAGAGAGACACCAGTGGCGCGCCCCCCCCCCCCGAGAGGTTACGCAGCCAGGTTCTGCACCAATTCATAGATCCCCAAGACTGAGGTGATTTAGGCTTAGGGGAGCTAAGCTGCAGTGGACTACCCATGCCCCAACCATAACAAAAGATGGCAAAGACAAATAAAACTCATATTTATGGTGTTCTGTACACTCTTCTAGGTTATGCTGCTCAGATGATGAACTCACACTGCTCATTAATTTGGGTCACAGAATTTCAAAAGTTAACAGACTCCAGATTTGTACAAATGTAACCCCTCCTTCCCCATTTGCCTACTCACACCTCATAAACATGCTCCTCCTAATTATCACTTTTAAGATAAACTGCTACTCTGAAGGACAGCTATATAAAACATTTACATCTGCTACTATTTGAAAATCCTAATGCAAGTTGTTTTCCAGTTTGACTTTTGGCTTTTCCCGGTTAGGGGTTGCCACAGCGGAACTCCGGTCCACTCATGATTGCCAGTGGATTTTTACGGTGCTGAGTTGCCAACCCAATGCCCAACCTTCAATGAAGGCACGCCAAATCACACTCGCACCTACCTGCATGTCTTTAAGGTCACTCGACCACGGGGAGGACATTCAGACTCCACACAGAAGGCGCTCTAGCCGAGAATCAAACGGGAGAACCTCTTGCTGTGAGGCAACAATGCTAACCGCTGCACAATCGCAGCTGCACTTTTTTCCATGTATGCTTGCATCATCTTGCATCCCAACCATCTGGCCTCACTGATGTTATGACTGTACTCATTTGTTCTCCCACCAAGTCTAAAACAATAACCTATCCACTCAGAACTGTCATGCACAGCCATTAAGGACTTTTCTTTTTGTTTATTCTGGTCCAAACCTACACCTTGGTGCCTGACACATACGTTCAAAGTGATGGCGTGCTATGCCTTCTGTAGCATGTATAATTCCACCTACCCATGATGACCACTACAATGTAAAATCACATCCACCCACTCACCCAAGCAAATGTAAGTGTACTTCCCTAGTCTGTGTGTGACAACCATCCTGAAATGAGTGTCAGCACTGCAGCAGACAGTAATACCTCTCTCTCTCTCACGATCCGTGAGCCCGTAACAGCCATTTACCTCCACCGTTATCTGCTGGATCCCCTAGTGCCTGGTGACTAATCCAAACCAGGTCAGCTCTCCTCCAGCTCAGGACAGCTACATAGCCCACACCGTGACAGTACAGCCATAGCCATAAAACTTAGACAAACGTGTGCTAACTATGCAGATGTGCAGCATGAGGTGCAGCTGACCTGATGTTAAAATGTTTCAAGTCTTGTAATGCTATGAACAGCTAGCATTCTGTACCCTCCAAAAAATACGTTTGAACATTTCAATCCCAAGCTGCATAATGTGGGATTCTAAGCAAGTTAATGTCACAAAAGTAGAGCAAAACACAAGCAAAGGCAGGTTCCAGATACAAACTGTGAGGATGGTCTTCTTCAGTATAATACAGAGCTCAGCAATACAGGACTAGCAAAAAAAAATAACACATGTCCTTAAGCTAATAGCAGAAATATCCTAAGCTGTATGTATGCAGACATTTCTATAAACTTAAAAAATATAGAATACTACATCCCTGAGCTACCACGGCTACACTCAGAGATGCTGTGAAAACATAGCATTTACAGTAGCACAAGCCAACATTAGCTGCATATACAGAAATGACTGCATATTTGTTTTATTTACATGCATTAGATAACACCGATTGCAATGGACTAACTTCTGGTTCAGTTCGGGCCAATGATAAAATAGGAGTTAAAAAAAAAAAAAGACAGATTAGCAAACAATTCCATAGTGAAAGGAGAACAACAGTTATTCAGGTAGCCATGAAGTTTTGTTCAATTTTCTGATCATCACAGCATGTGCCAGCAATAATCATGCTAGCCTGCAAATCTGAGAGGGGCTTTCTACTCCTCCTCCTCCAGTAAGTATGCATATTTCTGAAACATCCTCTGAAAGTTACAGCTTGAACACAACCTAGCATAATCAAGGGCATCTCCCCAGCATAAACATACTGCTCAATGAGTGTTTCTCTTCATATGCCAGCCCACCTCTTCTACCACGATGGGTGCAGCATCTGTGCACTGCCACTCACCCTTATCAGTTCCCAAGTACCTGGGTCATTAACTGATCCCAGGTCATCTGGACCACACACTCAGGACTTTATCCATCTCTGGTACAGATACAAAAATTACAGAACAACTTTCTTGAATAAACCCTTCGATAAAACAAAACCACTACCCACTCCCATGACACAGAGGAATGAAGCCCTTGTTGTGACTCAGATGATCCAATTCAATTAGCAGCACAGGCTCGAGAGGAAGAGGGTAGGTGTGAATAGCCACTTATGGTTCAACTATCTTGGAGGGGGGAGGTTGCAGCACTCATTGAGTATGAGCCTGCAGAAGCACCCATTGCTCTGGGGTAGTTCTTAAGTACATAGGAAAAGACAGACACTGTTGTGAGCTACAGTGCAATTAGATGCTCCAAGGTAGGGGAAAGGAGATCAGTGTGTGGCGCAGTCTCCTTTCTGCCTAGCTCGCACATCTCTACAGACCAAAAAGATTTGACAATATCTTGTAGCTTGGGACTAAATGGTTTGTAGGGCTCTCAGCTGGGATACAGAGTGCCTGGTCTCCACCCTGTGAGAGGAACAAATCGACTGACAGGGTGAAGGAAAGGGAGACAGTAGGAATACCCCTGCACAGCAAAACAAGATTAATGTAGCCTAGTGCAAAAATCAAGACATGAACATATGTTCTTATTCCCATATCTGTCTCTACAGAAAAGAAAATGACTGAAAAATTAATTTTATTCTATTACAACTTCTACTAGATGCAGGCAGACTATATTGGCTGATGCTATTGCAAATGTTGGACTAGAGAACTGCTACTACCGAACTCATTCTTCATTCATGCAACCACCCCTTACTATGCATTCTGATTTACTGAATTCAACTTGTCAAATTAAAAATGCTGAGTTCAGTAAAATGCAACATCTGAAAAGGTCAAAGGCAGGTTATGGAGTACATTGAGGGCCTCAAGCACACAACACTATGCACAATACACGGACTACAACTACTGAGAAAGCCATCTGTAAAGCAATACAATAAAATCATTGTGTTGACTTCCCTTTCAAAAATATTCTATGAGTGCCCAACTTTTCTGCAAGTAACACAATTTAATTCCTCTTACGCCTACAACAACTGATAGAACTGTTTTGTAGTTCAGTGAACTGGAGAGTGGCATTTCAATGTTAAATGTTTATGGAAAACTGAGAAACTCCTTTGGAGGTTTGTTACTTGTCCTTTGGAAGCTGCACCCAGATGAAATTAACTTACTGATCAAAAATAAGGCATGGCTGCTTTCGTTTCTTGCATGCCTATTTGCTAATTTATAAGAAGAAAAATATAAAAAGTGGAAATGGGTTTCCCAAACAGATGACTTGTTTTAATACATACACAAAGAAAAAATTCTCAATGTAAATGACCATTTAGCACTTACATGAATTAATGTCTCAGGATGTGTAACAGGCACTCTCAACTATAAACCATAAGAGAAACAGTTACTTTTTCAAGTTTTAAAATAAACATAAAAGGAAAAAAAATATTTTCTTTTTATACAAAAGCTCCAGTAGGCATTTTCTGCATCTGTTTGCTTTTACAGGATGCAGGAAAGTACAAGTCTCCCAAGAGATACGAGCAAGAAACAACCAAAAAAAATGTTAAAACAGAGTAAAATGAGCAGAGGTATTACAAACCTCCCTTTTTCAATGTGTCATGAAGGTTTGTAAGCCACCAGTAAAAAGAAAAATGTTTCAACAAAATGTATAAAAAAATCCATAAAGTCGAAAATCTTTAATAACATAATCAAATCAGAAGGCCAAACATTACTAGATAATGGACATATTACAGTCCTACTTTACTTACCAGCAGACCACAAGTGGAAGCTGGCTTATATTGTGAAATGTTTTTGGTTACAAGATGCCTCCATTCAGCAGTTCAGTTTCCTTTTAAATAATTACACAATTAATTCTCATCTTTTGGCTTCATCATCTGATTCAAAAAATTACAAAAATATCCCAAGCCAACAGCTAACTTTGACAGCTAAAGAAAGTACACGTCAGAAAATGGCTTTTGTTTACCAAGCAGATAAACTAGGATCCATGACAGCCTATTCTGCATATTTAATATTTAAAAAAAATACAGTAAACGTTATCCTGGAGAAAACTCTGTGGAGACCAAAGGATTACACTAATGACTGAATGAACAAGACAGATTCAATGAATTAAAAGTATATCGTTTGCAAAACTGAATTAGGCAAGTTAAATATGACTTCAAAACAGAGAAATACAAAGTGCACATAGTAATTTAATCAGAATAAATTAATTTTATCTGAAGCAAAACTGAAATAACATATTACCTTGCCAATATCTGGAAAACCATCCAAAGATGTACTCTCTGGTCTCAGGTCATCTGAAAGTACAATTAGAAACTATGTAATTAAAAGTACTATTAACAGTAAGGTATACTCGGTATAAAATGCAGATATTTCCTCACTGCTACCCAATGCAGTATACAAAAACGTAACCTGGTCTTGGAGGCACACCTTTGTTTAATGCAATTGGTAAACTACTCCATTTCAATGAAAGTGGTTATCTAAATGGCACTTCAAGCAGCTTCTTGTCTCCACTCACAATGTCATAATCACTTATATAGTACACACACTATGGCTATTACCATAAAAGGTAAACGACATGGTACAACATTAAGAAAACTTCATCAATACAAATATTGACCTCCTTAACTGCTCTCAAAGAAACACAGTCATACGATGTGCAAAAGAAATCTGAATACTTTATACAGTGTTGATTTTCAGTGGAAATATACAACTTTTAGCAAAACACATTCAATAACCCGACTGCCTTTCAACATGTGAGACTTTTTAAAAAAGTGATGCTTTTTTACCACAGTTGAAAAACTAAAAATGTTATCATCCAAAGTAAGGCAATCTGGTTTCTATATGTGAGAATAAACAGCTGTTGGAAGGATCAGAAGTACAGGCAGTCAGAGCAAAAACAAGTATCAAGATTCAGTGATAGCCCTGTAGTGTCCAATCTCAGAAGAGCCAAATTATGGATGGCAAGCGATACAATACACAGTAGGTCATGGACACCCTAGTCCAGCCAGTACCGATCACTCTTTACCAGTCTGCATTGTTGCTACTAGAAGGGAAAGGGCTGTGCAGCTGTAATGGCTTAAATGTAAGTCAGATGTAACAAAACACAGCTGGGCTCCTTTGGAGGGGAAGCTAGGAATAGTCAAATGGGCAGAGCTGGATCAACACAATTCCCAGAGCCTACAGTAAAAACTTTTAGGGGAGTTACAGCCAAGAATGGTTTGGATCCTGAAGGCCAGTGGGTTTAAAAATACTGGGAGGTACTAAACACAGGCTAGACAGAAATGTGGTCTAGCAGTTACTAGTACAGATGTCCACTCAAAAGCCTCTTTTGACTTTAGTCCATGATATTCCCTCTTCAGCAATCTGTGTTTAAAACATAAATTCACAGTTTATACACAACTTTTTTTTCAAGTGTATCACTGGAAAAAAATGTCATAGGATGCTACAAGAACTGTTAGCTTCTGCCAAATTGAGGCAAAGGCAAGAAACAAAGTGAAGCTTCTTTTGTGCATTTGTCTCTTTTTGAGCATAACTGTTTCAGAACACAGCAATACACTCTGGGAACTAGACAAACATCACAATTAAACAGCTTATCTTTGTTTTAGTGGTTTATGTAGCATTTGTCTATATCTACTTTTCCTGCAGAAGTAACGGCAAGTGTTTTTTTTTTAAAGGAATTTTCATCATTACAAAAGAAAATTTTCATCAGTGAAAATATATAGCAAGTCATGTGCACTTGTTCAGAAAAGTTGAGTTGTGAGCACCTCCATCATAAAGTACAGCTGCATTCCACTTACCATAACTGTAGATGTTCCAGTGGATCAATGTTGCAGTACTGATTTTTGGGTCTTCCTGCCAAGCAGAAGCTTACGACTGACCCAGTTTCTAGAGTCTTTACATTATCCTTGGCCGACAGACATCCAAAGACCAACATCTGGATGTCACAGTAGAGAAGAGCATCCATCAGAGCCATCTTCAGGTCTTTCTAAGCAGTGAACAAGCAGTCTGATGCCTGGAACAGCACAACCTTTCCACTTGTCTGAATTTAAGTGAGAAGGAGAAAAAACATAGGAGGCAGAGAGCGGAAGATAGAGATAAGAAGACTATTTGCAGGAAAAAAAACTCCTCTACCCCTTGCACCCAGCAAGGGGGGACAAGAGGTAAGCAGAGAGAGGGGTTGGAATATGTACCGCAACACTGATCTATTCGAATATCTACAATTATGGTAAGTGTGGCACAAAGTACAGTTTTGTACCTACCATAAATGTAGATGTCCGATAGGTATGCATCTGCAGTCATCACATATGGGTTGTCCTGCCTCAGGCAGCCCTTCGGTCGGCCGGATTCCAAAGTTTGGGTCCGGCGTCGGCTGATGTCGCACTTTCCCCGACGTCAGAGCGCCTGGGGTATAAAAGCATCAGCCGACGCCATCTTCCTCAGTTTTTCTTGCCCCAGATGCCAGGTGCCATCTAAGGAAGGCTAAATTTGGAGAGATGCATTTAAAAATCCAAACATGCACAGTAATATAACAACAAATACACCATAATAGATCACCCCAGCTAGCTAAAAGAGGGATAAGTACCCAAGAAATACCACAGAGGGGAAGGAGGGAGGGTAAACCTGACTGCAGATGCATACCTATCGGACATCTACATTTATGGTAGGTACAAAACTGTACTATGTCCTTCAAGGATGCATCTGCAGTCATCACATATGGGTAGAATACCATAGCCAATCTGGGGGTGGAGGAACTATGTAAAGGATGGTGTAGCTAAAATGCCCTGCAGAACTGCCATAGCAAAGCCTGCTCTGGATCTGGAATATAAAGGTAAATTGTAATGCTTGGCAAATGTATGCACGAAGCTCCATGTAGCAGCTTCTAAAATGTCCTTGGTAGCCACCCCTCTTAAGAAGGCTGTGGAGGTGGCTGTGGCTCTCGTGGAATGAAAGGAGTAACAAAAACGAATGCAATTCCCTATCCATTTTGAAATTGTCTGTTTGGAAATTGCTTTTCCTTGTGTTCCAGCCGCATATGCTACCAACAGCTGGTCAGTTTTTCTGTAACCTTTAGTTCTGTCCAAGTAGTAGCGCAACTGTCTGTGTATGTCCAGGGTGTGCAGAAGTTTCTCCCCTTTGTTTTGTGGATTTGGAAAGAAGGTAGGCAAGTGAATAGCTTGGTTTAATGAAACCCTGGATACCACCTTTGGCATAAATGTAGGATTGGTTCTCAATGAAACTCTGTCCTGATGAAAAATAAGAAATGGCTGTACTGCCATAAGGGCCTGTAACTGAGATACTCTTCTTGCTGAGGTTATGGCCAGAAGGAAAGCAGTCTTCCAAGACAGGAACTGTAGTTCTGCAGATGCTGCTGGTTCAAAGGGAGGCAGTGTTAGTTTTTCCAACACGAAGTTAAGGTCCCAAGTAGGTAGGGGTGGTTTCCTTGGAGGATTGATGTTTTTGATTCCTCTTAGAAACTGTCTTAGGAGAGGATGAGAGAAGACAGGTGGATCAGTATTGTACTCTGCTGAAATGATGAAGCATGAATTTTAATGGAAGAGTAAGACAGACCATTGTGGAACATTTCTGCCAAGTATTCCAGGATATGTGCCATGTTCATCACTGTCGCATCTAGGCCCTTTGTGGTGTTCCAAATGTGAAATCTTTTCCATTTTGCTGAATATGCCTTTCTTGTGGAAGGCTGGCAAGCTTCCATAATAATATCTTTCACTCTTTGGGATAGCTTATCCTGAGGAGGAGTCGAGGTATTTTCCAGGCTGTTAGTTGCAAGGTTTTCAGGTTGGAATGCAGAGTTTTGTAGTTGTGCTGTGTCAGTAGAAGTGGCCATAGAGGAAGAGGCCATGGTTTCGTGCGTGACATGCTCTTTAACAGTGGGTACCAGTGCTGTCTTGGCCAGTCCAGAGCTATCAGAATCACTTTTGGCTGCTCTGTCCTGATCTTCAGTAAAACCTTGGTCATTAATGGGAAAGGTGGAAATGCATACACTGTTAGAGTTCTCCAGCTGAAAGAGAGGGCGTCCACTTTCCATGCTTGTGGGTGGTATGTCCTTGAGCAGAATTTCTTCAGTTGATGATTGTGGGGGGAGGCAAAAAGATCTATGTCCGGCCTCCCCCATGATTGTGTTAGCTGTAGAAAGATGTCCGGGTGCAGCATCCATTCGTGTGCATCCATGATATTTCTGCTTAAGCTGTCCGCCAGTATATTGTCTTTCCCTGGCACAAACTGGGATTGTAGCTGTATATTGAGCTTCAAGGAAAGTTCCCATAGATTCATTGCCAGCCTGCAAAGAGGATAGGAATGGGTGCCTCCTTGCTTGTTTATGTACCACATAACCGTGGTGTTGTCTGTCCTTATTAGCAGATGGCCTTGATGCAGAAAGGGTTTGAAGGCTTCGACTGCATGTATCACTGCCAGCATTTCCTTTTGGTTTATGTGCATGCGTAGCTCTTTTTGTGACCATAGACCTTGAATGCATCTGCCCTCCAAGTGCTCCCCATCCGTGGTCTGAAGCGTCTGTTGTAATGGTTTGGCTGGCTATTGGTTGGCTGAAAGGCAGACCCCTGTTTGACTGGCTTGCTTGAGCCCACCACAGAAATTCCTTTTGAAGGCATGGAATGAATGGTATCAAAGTTTCCAGGCTGTGACTGTGCTGAGTCCATAAACTCCTTAGGTACCATTGTAGTTTCCTCATATGTAGTCTTGCTTGCGGAATCAGAAGGATGCAAGAAGCCATGTAACCCAGGGCCTGCAGGATTTTCCTTGCAGTCAGCTGGGTTTGTCTTGTCAGATTTTTGAAGTAATCTGGTAGATGACTTTGTTTTTCTTCTGTGAGGAAGGCCATTTGGGTAGTTGTATCTAGATTTGCACCCAGAAAAGTTATTCTTTGGGATGGAACAAGTCTTGATTTGTGAAAGTTGACTGTATATCCCAAGGCCTGAAGTAGGTGGATGGCATAATTCAAGTGTTTTACCAAAGTTTGTTGGCTGTCCGCTTGTATAAGGCAGTCGTCCAGATATGGGTATATTTGAATCCCCTGATGTCTGCAGTGTGCCATTACTGATGCCAGGCATTTAGTGAATACTCTGGGTGCAGTAGATAAGCCAAAGGGCAATGCTGAGAATTGATAATGCTCTGACCCTGCAAGAAATCTGAGGTGTCTTCTGCAACTTTGTCTGATAGGGACATGCAGGTATGCCTCCTTGAGGTCTAGAGTTACCAGCCAAGACCCCTTGCCCAGCATGGAAAGGAGCTGCTGTAGAGTCAGCGTTTTGAACTTTGGCACAATGAGATAAGTATTCAGTGCGGACAAGTCGAGAATAGGCCTCCATTGTTTTTCTTTTCTTGGAACAAGGAATAGTCTGGAATAAAATCCTTGGCCTTGTTCTGAGAGAGGAACCTTTTCTATAGCTTTCATTTGCATTAAGCTGGAAATTTGTTTCAAAGCCTCTGCCCTTTGATTCGGTGGCAGGTCTGCCATTCCTGTTCTTTTGGTAATGTGCGGAAATGGAACCTGTATCCTTTGTCTATTATTTGTAGTGTCCATTTGTCCCTTGTAATACTGTGCCAATTTTCTGAGAATAAAGAAAGCTTTCCGCCCAAAGGTGCTTCCAATTGAGCCCTGGTTGGCAGTGTCAAAGTAAAGTCATTGAGCCTGTCCTTGTGCAGCAGTTGAAGGTCCTGCATTACCTCTCTGGTTGGGAGGATGCCATTGACGTCCTCTGTAGGAGCCTCTAGCTTGCCCTCTACCTCTGGCATGCCTGTTCTTGCCTCTCTGAAACCTCTCTGTGTCTGGAAAGGACCAATTCTTGGAAGGCCAATTCCTGCTGAATCTTGGTGGTTGTACTTGGAGAAAATCTTTGACTGTTTGTACGGATTTAGCCTTTTCTTCAAATTTCTTTAGGACCTCCTGAGCTGTGGAGCCGAATAACTTTTGCTTTTCCAGTGGAGCATCCAGCAGCTTTGCTTTAACATGGTCTGGCAGAGATTGTTCCTACAGCCAAGCATGCCTACGTATGACTGCGCCAGTCATAGCTGACCTACATGAAGCTTCCAATGCATCATAACCACATTGCAAGAAATGGTTGCTAACCTGTTGTGAGTTATGTACCAGATCCTGAAGTGACTTGCGGTCTAGGGGATCAGGTGAAGATAGTTTTTTATGCAATTCATCTAACAAATACTCTTGGTACTGTATCATATGAAATTGACAATTTAATGCCCTCATAGAAAGAGTAGCAGAAGTATACACTTTTTTACCCCATCTCTCCAAAGCTCTGGACTCCCTTTCAGAGGGGAGAGGATTTTTAGCAGTGGAAGCTGCAACCCCTTTAGGGCCCTGGGAAATAGTTTCTGGATCAGCAGAGTGGGCCTTGTAAAGGTAAAGATGTGGGTCCGGGACCCTGTAGTACCTATCGGGTTTGGCAGGAGCCGGAGGGAGAGAATCAGGGGTTGTGCTAGAGTCAGAGTACACATCATCAATGACATTCAAAACAGGAGAAATAGCTAAAGGTCAATGCTGAGGCAAATGTAAAAAGGTCCTTAATCTTTTTCTGGAATCAGAGAATTCCTGGCCCTGCCATTGGAAATGCTCTCTCATAGCGTGTAGTGTCTCCCCAAAGGAAAACTCTTCAGGAGGGGAGGCCAAGGGAATAGATTCCTCTGCATCAGAATCCTCGTAGGCCGAAAAAAACTCCTCCTGGTGGTCCGAGAGAGTAGAGCCATCAGAGGCCTCATCTGAGGAGTGGGGATCAGAGGGCTCAACCCTGGGCCTTTTGTCTGGAGGAGGTTGAGAGCCCCTGTCCGGATGAGGTTGAGAGCCCCTAATTAAGGAGATAAGATCCTCTGCTAAGCTTAGAATCTGTCAACCAGTAGAGGGTCCCTGAGGAATAACCTTGGGAGGCAAAGCTTTTGAGAGTTTAGCAGCTTTAGCCCTGGAGAAAGCCTTAATGGACATGGAAGCAGGAGGCCTGGCTGCACCATGTGCTGGTGTAGATTTGTCTAAAGGGATGGTGTCGGAAGGTTCCAGGACACCAGTTTCTGTTGGAAATTCAATAACCGACTCAGCCGGGGCCTCCGGGACTGAGGTAATCGGTTGAGCGGTTTCGGTAATTGGAAGTACCAAGGACTCTGTTTCAGCCGAGACAGAGACACTCGCGGTAGGCCTGGCCGTGGTTTCAGCAGAAACCGCAGCCCGCGTGTGTTGGTCCTTGTCCTTCCATTTCGTAATTAAATGTGAAGTCGGAGCCTCCGATGGCATCTTATACGAAAAACTAGCCCCAAAAAATTCCTCTGCAAACTCCGCCCGACGTCTAAGAGTGCGTCGGTTGAAGGAAGCACAGGCTGAACAGGCCGAGACGTTGTGGTCTGGGCCTAGGCAGGGGAGGCAGTAAGAGTGGAAATACTTATGAAGTATTTGTTTCCCACAAGTTAAACAATTATTAACTTTATCTGACATCGGCTGAGGCAAGAAAGAGTCCCCAACGGGGTACTTAGCTTTTTGAAGTCTTCGGTAGCTGAATTACAGGAGCTGGCCGACCGGCACTTGCGAACTGCTTCTGCTTCGGGCACCACGCGGCAAGAAAGACTGAGGAAGATGGCGTCGGCTGATGCTTTTATACCCCAGGCGCTCTGACGGGGAAAGTGCGGCATCAGCCGACGCCGGACCCAGACTTTGGAATCCGGCCGAACGAAGGGCTGCCTGAGGCAGGACAACCCATATGTGATGACTGCAGATGCAGCCTTGAAGGACATCTGTGCTAAGTTCTTCATAGCCAATGTTTGAGTACTGATTCTTGGGAAGACTCATTCCCAAAACTAAGAGCTGAGTGGTGGGTCATCTGTATAACCATAGGAGATGAGATCCTGCAGGATGGCAGTTGTGAAACCTGCTCCATCTCTAGAGAGATTGCCTAGGTTATAGTGTTTTGTAAAGGTGTGCACTGAGTTCTGTGTGGCTGCCTCTAAGATGCCCTAGGTAGGGAGGCCTTTGAGGAAAGCTGTGATAGTTGCCCCATGCCTTTTATTGAGTGGGCTTTAGCATGCCCAGGTGTGAATAACAGAACTTAATAGTTAGCTCTCCATTTTGAAATGGTTTGTTTGTCGACAGGCTTGCCCTGTTTAACCTGTACAAAAACCACCAGTAAATGCCCTGTTCTATTAGGGGTTTTAGTCCAGTCTAGACAGTTTCTGATCTGCCTGTGCACATCCAGGGAGTAGAGAAATTGCTCTGCCCATTTCTGTGGATTTAGGAAGAAAACTGGTAAATAGATAGCCTTATTCAGAGTAAGTTGCGATACCACCTTAGGCATAAAGCATGCATTTGTTCTGAGGGTGACCCATCTCTGTGGAAGACGGTGAAAGGTTCTTTACACATGAAGGCTTGTAGCTCAGAAACTCTCCTAGTTTATTTAACAGCTATAAAGAAAGATGATCTTCCAGGTATGCATTTTTTAGAGAGACAGTGGCAGGTTTAAATGGGACAAGGTTAATTTTTCTAACACACAATTTAGAGTCTATGTCAGAATAGGGTTCCTTCTGGGTGATCTCAAGTGAATCACCCCTTTTAGAAAAAGTTTCATGTTGGGGTGCAAAAAGAGACGTGGAGGCACTGCGCAGGCAAGCAAATATGGCAAATGCATGTCCCTTAATGGTGGAGTAAGAAAGCCCTTGAATAAAAGAGGCCTGATAGGTACTGCAAGAATGTTAATGCCTGCCTGAAAATTGTTAGTGCTTTTGCGATGACACCAGGTGGAAAATCTGTTCCATTATGCCAGGTATATCTTCCTGGTGTTGGGCTTCTCTGCTTCCCTTAAAATGCAAAACACATCCTTGGGATAAGATGCATTCTTTGGTGTCAAAGCCCAATTCCCAGGCTGTTAACCTGAGGGTGGAAGACAGATCACTTGACTTGGCTGAGGAGATCTACTTCCTGCAGCAGGGTGCAGAATCTCCCCCTTGCTGAGTGTCAGGAGGAGGGAGAACCAGTGTTGCATCTACCAAAAGGGGCCAGTTGGATCAGGATGGGTCTGTCTGTCCTAATTGTTGTCAGTACTCTGGGGATCAGGGGTAAGGCCGGGAATGCATACATGAACCAGGCAGCCCATGTGAAGGGGAATGCATCTATTTTCCAAGTTCCTGTCTGTTGTGTTCTGCAGCAGAACTTCTGTAGTTCCTTGTTGTGGTGAGAGGTCTATTGAAGAGATCCCACACTGTATGGTTAGGTCCAGAAAGACATCTCTCCTCAGCATCCATTAGTTAGAATCCAGAAGGTCCCTGCTTACAGAATCTCCCAGGGTATTGTTCTGACCAACACTATAAGAAGCTATGAGGGTTAACCCTAGTTCTTGAGCCAACATCCAAAATTTCCTGGAAATGCTGCATTAAAGGTAAGAAAAAATTTCCCTTTGCTTGTTTATGTACTGTACCACTGTGGTGTTGTCTGTCCAGATTTGCAGGGTCCCTGGGCTTTAGTTCTGTGGAAAAGCTCTTATGGCCAGGTCAACTGTTAGTAGCACCTTCTAATTTATATGTGACTTTCTCTGCTAAGGAAACCAAATAACTTACACTTTCAGGTAACCTGCATAGGCCCCCCCCAAGCTATGCCTGAACTGTCTGTGGTGACGGTCTTGTCTCTTTCTGGCAACACCATACCAACTGGGGTTGCTCTGTATGGTGTTCTTCCACCATAGGAGAGCCTTATTCGGGCATGGGAGGAGGGGCAGTAAGGTTTCCAAGGATTGGGAATGCTGTTCCCAATCATTTTTCTGGAACCAGTGGAGTTTCCTTCTGCATGACTTTACAAATGAAATCATGAGAATTCAGGATGCCATGTACTAAAGTATCCTCAGGAATTCTCCTGCAGTGATAAGTTGCTTTGGAAGCAGACTTGTCAGACAGCCTGTCAAGAAAGCAATCTTGTCTTGGGAAAGGAAGGCTTTCCATTGAACTGAATCTATGTGAGCTCCCAGGAACAGCCTGCCAAACTACAGCAAGTGCTCTGGAAGTACAGTCCCGAAAGGTATAAAAAGGGTCCCCCCACCCGTCAACTGAGGAATTAGAGAGGTTTGGAAGTGAACCTCAAACAACACATCCTGATGACATGGGGTTTTGCAAGTCCTGCAGTGACTAACAAGTCTGCATGTTTCCCCTGTTCACTCCATTTCAAGAAGTGAACAAAATTATATTTTTTATGATTAAGAATGAAATCTGATGAGAGTGAGAGTAAATTAGCAAAAGTCACAATGCTGCGATGTTGGCTGAAAAAAATGGAACTCCATCTGAATTAACAAGGAGTGAAGTAGAAATGCTACTAGGTGATAATCAAGAAGACTGTCGTCCAATGCCGACTGCTCCGTTGATGGCAAACATAAATAAATTCATTTAAATGTCAAGAAGATAATGAAACGTGAAAGTCATTACATTTGTACTGTGATACATGAGAAGCTTTTTAGATTAATATTTCAGGAGACAGAAACTGTTTGGCGATACAACTTCTGCATGACCAACATTCATGACTTCCATTCAGCAACAGGTAGTGGAAGTGCAAATTAAGATGGATACTTTAGGTGGGAAAGTGGAATATATGCAGCAAAATGTGGTCTCAGTGGAGAAAAAAGATTTGTAAGAACAACATGGGACTGACTGGACTACTTGGACTACGACACAGTTGACATAATGAATTTTGACCCAATGCATAGGACAAAATCATTACTGGGGACTAAAAAGAGGATCAGTTTTGGTAGCAGTTCTACCAAACAGGTCAGACAGTAAACCCTTAAAGATTTTGGTTCAATTTGTGTTGTGAAAAGGAACAAGTACAATACTGTGGCAGTTAGGTCAACCAGTGAGGTAATTTTCAGAAGGTCAAGTGCTGCATATGCATCACCGGTTTTTGGATGTAACTTTTCACCAAAAGTTGCAATTTATGACATTATTAGAAAGTGTAAGAAATTTAACTTAAAGTATAGATTAAGTTGTATTTATTAAATGGGATAATAGACTAATCCTTAAAAAAATTCAGCTACAGCCCAGTGAGTACAAAGCAAGTAATAAAAGTTGTTTTACGATATTCACTGCAGGGTGTATTAATGTTTTCAAATGAGAAGAAGTAGAGATCATTTTAAGAAATAATGTATGAAAGTTATAAATCTGGGTTACTCTTACAGCTCACTCAAGGAGAAGGAGAAGCAGGAATGCAAATGAAAGACTGCTTTGGGGGCAAGCCAACAGAACAAGCATGGCACAACAGATGCAACTGAGTACACTGTCATTCTACTTATGGTCAGAGGTATACTGTAGTGAAAAATGGGACTGAGTGCTCCAGAGAAAAGCTGCATCTATGATTGTGGAAAACTAGGGGGTTATAGCAATTAATAATTGAGCTATTCAGTAAAATTATCTGAACTGAAGACTAACCTACTTAAGGGGAAGAAAGGGATGCTTGTGAAGCTGTTAAGTGTCAAGATAACAAATACTGGGACAGACTATATTTTACTGGAGAGAAATAATGTGGGGTGGGGTCTAACAGCTGAGAAAGAATCTGAATTATGTAAGTTTGCACCAACCACGGCAGTGGTGTAGAGGGATAAAGCCCTAAATGTGACCCAGACAACTTTGGCTCAATTAGTGGGATCAGACACTTGATGGCCAAGCAGGGGAGGAGGATCAGTGTGCCCACCCTGGAGGGATGAGAGGTGTCTTGTCCCATCTTAGCCACCACTCCCAGATCCAGACACAGTCCACACTGGAGGGCAGGGCTACAATTATATGGGTAGGAGCTTGTGCAGGAATGATGTGGGCACAGCCATGCAATCCTTTGATGGCCATGCATAAAGGAGCATGATACAAACTGTTGGAGGGGCACAGGTGGTCCTGAAGGTAACATAGGTGTCCACACCACAATGGAAAGGGAGGAGTTAGGGCAATTCATTAATTTGGCTCTCATTCCTGGAATGCTAGCAAAAGTACTAACAGTCATTATGTTTGCCTGGATGATGGTCCATATGACTGTCTCTCACCCTAGGGATCTGCAGAGGGGATTACCTGCACCCAGAGGGACTGGTTGTGCTCGATTCTGACTGGGGGGGTTGTTGCTCAGTGGTTGCAGGTATAAGAGGTAACACACTTAGAAACAAAATTAAGTTTGTTCCACTGATACAGCCTTGAAAATTAATGTTATAAAATTACAACCCTATCTGAGTTTCATTTACTTACTGAAGTAGTTGTCGCAGCTCATTTAATGAATGACAAATTCAAAACTGCTGGCATGAATATGACGTTATAGTAAAGCTGTGCCAAATCATGCAAACTTTACATTTTATGTTAACAGCTGTTCAAAACTGTTAAAACAGTCATAACTATATGCCATAACACTTGAATTTATTATTCCAGTGTTTTTTTAAATGTGAACTGTATGAAATCTGTTTACTATGATATTTAACAAGTGTGCAACAGATGGGGGTTTTAATAATGTGATAATTTTGACAGGGTCAAGGATTGACATCAGAGTACAGACAAACAGAAAGGGATAGAGGAGTCAAGTAAGTATTTTTAGTTGAAGCTAGAACAGAAACTTCTGTGAAAATGAAGGAATTATTAGGGCATATAAAATATTGCATGAGGACTATAAGAATGAATCAGAATTGGTTAAAAAAGACTGGAAAGAGACTGTAAAATCAAGTTACAAGGGAACAATGGGAGGACACATGGATGGATACTAAGTATGCAACAAAATGAAGGTGGCTTAGGATGTTTGATTGGAAGTGTTTGTACAGGTATTTTTATACCCCAAGCAAACTTCAAAGAAATGTTCCTCTGCTAGACAGCAAATGCTGTAGGTATGATGGGAAAGAATGAGGTAAATTGGAATATGTTTTTTGGCAGATTTAAAAAAGTTCCCTATAGAATACTCTGCAAAAATATTAGAGGAGCAAATGGCTGGGACACAGGATCTGAACTGCCTAGACACAAGGCCTTATTAAATTTATTTATGCTGGTCGGCAAAAAAGTAATTACTAGAAAATGAGAATCACAATCTAAACCAATTGTATTTGAAGTATTTAATGTTGCAAAGAAGATAAAAGAACAGGACACTGGGTCTTTAAAGGAGCAAATTACATAAAAATAAATAGAATTTGTGGGAACAATGCATGCAAAATAATGTTCAGGACTAAGACTAGGGTTTAAGGGAAGGCAGGCATTGAGCAATTTATGTAATGTTGGACTAGGTGGGAGCTGTAAAGAAAAAGCACATATGTAATATATGAAAAAATGTTAATGTATGTTTGCTTATGGCTTAAGTGATAATTTCAGAAAAGTTTAAAAATATGAAAAAATAAAACTGTATTACAGTGTTTTCATCAAGAATTACACATGGACACCCTATGTGAATTTAACATTAATCCACAATATAGTAGTATTCAGTGTAAACAAGGGATATGTAAAGTAAAATGTTTAATCTGAGAAGAATGAAAATAAATGAAACAGTCCGGCTACTTACACAGGGAGAGACCATGATACCACTGAGGAACCAGAATGGATGCTTTTTACAATAATAATACTTTAGCATTGAGGAATAATGGAAACTGATTATTTTAAAAAATTGTGTCTTCCGATAGTAAAGCTCAAATGCTTACTATAAGAGACATTATGAGGGCATATATTTAGGATTTCCTTGTGCTGAGAAGGGAAAACGGAAAGAATTGCATGAGTGAGGACTTAAGCACAAAGTCTGAACCTGTATAACTGTCTTTCAAATATCTGCTTATGCACCATAAAGTCAAAACAGAATGAAGACAATAGGAGTAATACATAATACCATGCTCCTTCCAACTGTTATTGTAAGAGAATGGGTATTATTTGGCTCATCCAACAAAAATCACTTGCAGATCACTAAAGCCAATAACTCTGCTGGTGAAGCTCTATTCTCTTGCACCATAGCCAAATTATGGAACTCCCTCCCACCCACAATTACCTCAGTACCATCATGCACCCACTTCAAAACTTTACTAAAAGCGCACCTAAAAACATGCTGGCTATGCCCTTGCAACTTCCACTCTAATATCACCCACCCCATCCAACCACTATCTTTCTTTCCACTCCACTAACTACCTTGATTATAGCAAGCTCAGATGCTCATAAGCCTAGTACTTATTATACAGCAGGAACTTCTTATTGTAACATTTGTTAATGTCTGTTATGTACTTCACAGATAAAGATTCTAGTTGTCTACTGATGTGCTATGTTCTTCATCTGTAAATATGTTGTAAGTAATTGCTATGTTAAATTGTTAATCGCTATGTAATCTAATGTAACTACTGTCTGTTTATTTTAACTGTGGAGCTTTTCTCCCCGGGCCTCCGCTGAAAATGGACCTACGTCCAGTCAGACACTCCCAGTCAACAAATGTAAATAAATAAATCTGTTAGGCTTCAGAAGGGTGGACAATGTGGACCAGTCGGTGGCAGAGGCATGATATGCTAACAGAAACCAAGACAAGTATGACTCATGTTCAACTTACAGCCAATGTTTTACTGCAGGTAATAAACCTACAGATCACAAACTAAGCTATTAGATTTTGATTTTGAGTGATCTAAAGGTGTAAAAATGTAGTTACAATTGAAAATGTTGAGAAATAAATAGGTACATTATGTAGTATATAAATCTACTTCACTGACATACCCAGAAGATGTTTATCTCTATTTTCTTACTGCAGCACCTCCTGTATGTTGTTCCAATCTTCCCTGAACATAACATCTTATCACTGGCCAAACTTGAGCTATGTTATAATAAAATAACCAAATCTGCAGAAAACTGTAGCAGAACATGCCACTGCTAACCCTCAGAAAATTAAACTGGTTAGAGATACCACATCACCTAGCTCTTTCTCAGCCAATTACAATCTACATACTTTTCTATAAGCCAGAAAACTGCTCAGTCCTTAACAACTTAATACTACTTCCCCAGTAGAATATTACACTATAAAGAAAAATCACTAATTACCATATCCAAATCATCTAATAGTGTAGGTGATTCTCTATATTCAAATCATGCAGTTAAACTATGGAACCACATTTCACCACCACTAAAATCCATTCAAAACGCAAATTCAGTAAAAACACAACTAAACTTCACCTGCCAAATCAATGATTCTGCTCCTGTAATCTCCAGGAAAAATGACACTCTTGCCTTCAGCTTGCTATATCTTTAGCAGTTTCTCTTCATTCAGAATCCTATACTTCACAATCAGTCTTTACCAATACCTGAACATTTCACTAGCCTCTCCTAGCTGTATATATTATTTTGTGGCACTACCTTCCCCACCACCTCTATACTTATAACACAAACCGTATGATAGCTTTACACCCTGCCTCTTAAATAAAATATCAACATTTTTGGTCCTAGCTAATGTATGGCTGTATTCAACAAAGTCCAAAATCTTTAGGATTTCAGAGCATTTGAATAGGTATTTTTATACCTAATGATTCAACAAAGTCCAAAATCTTTAGGATTTCAGAGCATTTGAATAGGTATTTTTATACCCAATGCAGACTTCAAAGAACTTTTCCCCATGTTGCAGGTGTTATGGGGAAGGATAAGGTTTGTGGGAACATATTTTTTGGGAGTGTAATGAGTAGGCCAATTTTAAAACATCCGTACAATATACTCATCAGAAATATTCAAGAAGCAAAAGCCTGCAACTATGAAATGATTTATTTGAGCTGGGGGATAGGATATGAATTGCCTAGACACAGTAAGGCATTACTGAGTTTAATTCTCTGAATGCCAAAAAAAGAAATTATTAGAAAGTAAAAATAAAAATCTAAACCAACTACAAATATCGTAAACTAGATGACAGAACTGGAAGAGGGATCGTTGGAAAAGAGAAGGAGCAAATTACACAGAAATAAATGGAAACTGTGGGAACAATACATGCATAATTTTCAGGAGGAGATGTGAGGTGTAAGGTGAAGGCAGGGATTCAGCAATTTACATAACATTGGACTGATGATAATTACAGGGAAAGAAAATGTATGTGATACATAATCTATGCAAACGGAAAAAATGTCAATATGGTTTGTTTTCTATTATGTGCATCTATGTATTAAGTGAAATTTTAATAAAGGTGTTTTAAAAAAATCTGATGCATGCTCACAACACTTGGCTAAGAAGCTTAAATTGTCTGTATCAAACTTGGAAACTTTCGAAATAAAGGAGAACTGAAAATAGGGGACTTATTTGGAGTGCATGCCCTCTAAACTGGTGAAGGAAACTAAGTGGATCAAAGGGGGCATGCTTTAGTGAACATGAGAAATACCTGAATCAGACAGAGAAAGAATAAATTATTTTATTTACTGCAGAGGGTTCTTCATAATAAAATGTTTTCAGGCACTCCTTTTCTTCTCTAAGCAATGATCTGGTGAATGGAAAACTGAAAACAAGAGCTGGGTCATGGCAGTCATTTTAATTCCCTTCCATGTGTCACTTCAGACTGCTTCTTCTACAAAGGAGGGGCATTTTTAATAATCAAAACAAATGTGTGCTGAAGAGTTCACAACCAAGGATGTAGAATGCTGCGGGTACTTAATTTTTTTATTGACACAAATTAAACATTTAGCACCAAGAGTATGAAGCATATAGCGTTTTCATCTTACAAAGCTTAAGACTTTTTCAGAACTAAATCATGACCACAACACTTTCATTTATAAACATCCCTGCATGAATAGTTAATGCTTAAAATTACATATACCAAATCTAATTTAAAAACAAATTTAATTTTAAAATGTTGAAATATATATGCATCCAATAAATTTATTAAAACTGGATTTCAGCCAACAAATCATTCAAGGAATATGTGTATATATAAACCCAAAAAATCTTGTATACACACATTAAAACCAAAACCCTATAACCAATATAAACAAATACTTAATATAACACATGAATATATGCAAGATAAAAATGCAATAAATATATGAATATATAAATGTATGTATGCTATCTAAGTATATTTGAATATAAACAGTAAATGCAAACAAGTAGTTAAAAAATGTATAACTGCTAAAAGCTTAATTGTTAAAATTATATTACGCTCAACACTTTTTGTTCAAAACTTTGCTGCTCCTAACTTTAAAACTGGTACAAAGGACACTTTATTTAAGCATAGAGCATCTGCTGCATTAAGTTTTAAATGCCAGTAAAGATCATCTATATTCTCATCCAGTCCCTCTACTGGATCAACAACAATTAAGGTGTTTAAATAAATAATATAATATAATTTGAACACTTAAAAAATCTTATAACTGCCTAAAATTGTTGAAGAACAGAACCTATATGGCTGGGCAGTGGGGAGGGTGTGTTGTGCCTCCGCCCACCTGACTGGTCTGCCAGTAAAAGGAAGTTTTTTTTTTTTTTTTCTTCTCTTAGAGAACTGAGGGAGAGTGGTACTGGTTCATGGTACTGGCGCAGGGCGCTGGTTCAGCCAGGTACGATTATGGCCCATACCATTAGTCAGCACGAGCTGAGCTGACTAAAAAAGATAGGTGTGGGCACCAAGTGCTTCAGAGATTTCATCCCAACAGACACAGGGAGGCTGAGCCTTGAAAGGGCAATACTAAGAACAACAAAAAATAAAAGTCCATACCCTGGCAAAAATATCACATCAAGAAATAACAGGGGTGGAGGGAGGGAGAGAGCAGTTACTGCAGCAGTGATCATTCCAACACATACTATTATGGTACGTTTACTAACACAACTGTGCTATGCTCTTCATACTGATCTTAGCTGCAGCAGTATAAGTCATATGGGTAGATTACCACAGCTTATAAATTCTGAGAGTTGGAATGAGAAGAGTCCAGGAACACTTAGAGAATGATTCTAGCAAAGCCTGATCTACACCTAGAAATGAATGAAGCTTACAGTGTTTTGTAATTGTATGTAGTTAGAACCAAGTTGCTGCTTCTAGAATCCAACCCTTTTGAAAAAGCCATAGACGAAGGTCAAGTCCTTGACAGAGTGGGCCTTGACCTAGCCTGGAATAGTTTTGTTGTGGTGAGTATACAAAAACGTAGTAGCCTTAAACAACCATTGGAAATAGTCTGCTTTGACACAGGTTGTTCCTTCTTACCTTCACAAGAAATGAACAATTGACCAGAAGATCAGAAAGATTCAGTTCTGTAAAGATAGTACCCAAGTTAACTGTGGACATTCAAGATATGGAGTGGACATTCAAGATATGGAGTGTTCTATTTCCCTCTTTTTTAGGTTCAAGAAAGAAACCTGCGGGAATAGTTTTGGCTTAAAGTAAACCGGGGTACACCACTTCAGACATAAAAGGAGGATTAATGCTCAAAGAAACACTGTCCCTGCAGAAAATTAAGTAGGATTGGCTCACCACAGGAGTTTGCAACTCAGGTACCCTTCTTGCAGAGGTCAGAGCAATCAGTAAAACTGTTTTCCATGTCAAGAATGTCAAGTCAGCCAGATTAGCTGGTTCAAATGGAGTGAGAATTAGCTTTTCTTAACAGAACATTGGATCCCAAGGAGGGGTCAAAGGTTTCCTAGAAGACCTTTTATGCAAAAAATTTTAACATGAGAATGCATGAAAGAGGAGGATCCATGGGTAGACATGCTGAGGTGGCCGATAAATGAACCTTGATGGAGGAGTAAGAAAGGCCATAGAATACTAACTCACACAAATATTGTAAAAATTGGAAACAACTAGCCTTGAACGTGTGCTGGTTAGGGTGTTGACACCAAGAAAACCTTTTTTCACATGCTAATAAATGATTTTCTAGTGGCACTTTATCTTATTTCCATTAGATCCTGCTGCATTTCCTGAATAAACAGGTATCTAAAGAGAATTAAGACCCTATCATTCAGGCGATCAACTAAAGTTTATGGGGGGGGGGGTTGAGGTGCAACAAACCCCTCTGATCCTGCAGGAGTAGATCCAGTCTGTGTGGAAGCTTGTTGCAAATTCCCCTAGCAATTTCCAAAAGAAGAGAGAAACATGGTTGCCTGGGCCAGGAGGGAATCACCACACTGACCTTTGGGAATTCCTTCTAAATCTTCACAAGTACCTTGGATATCTGTGGAAAGTGTATAAAAACATAGAGGCATGTTCCTGACCAAAGAAAAGAAAAGGCATCTCTCCTCCGGGCTTTCTTGCATGGAGTCCTGCAGCAGAATCTTGCCAGCTGACTGCTCAAAAAGGAGGCAAACAGGTCTAGTTGAGGAACTTCTCACAGAGAAATCAAATCTTGGAACCCCCCCTCCCTCCAATCTAGTTTCCATAAATAAGTGTCTGCCACACAACTTTACTCTGAAAGAATGCATGTAGAGTGAGTTTGTGCTGTGAAGCTATATCCCAAGCTAACATGGCTATTCTGCAAAGGGGTACAGCCTGGTTCTCCCCTGCTTGTTGATGTACCACATGACCGTGGTATTGTCTGTGAAAACATGAAGAGGTCATGGGGACCAAAGATAATTCAGAGACCAGAGTTCCTTGATCAGGTCAAGCATCTCCTTTACATTTATGTGCTTGTACTTTTTCCCCTCCTGAAACTGCTTCCCAAGCAGGTGACTGACTGCTTTGGTACAGGGAGGGAGAAGTGGAGGGCTGGATTTAAGGATATTTGCTGTCTCCACCAAATGATTTCCCTTCTGAAAACCTCCAGTACTGGGATTTGAAAAGACAAGGGATGCTAGTTCTGGGACCAGAGAGACTTCAGATACTACTACAGCTTTTTCATGTGGAGTCTTGCCAGGCGTATTATGAGAATCATAGATGCTATGAGACCCAAAATCCTGAGGTATTCCTTCACAGTAATCAAAGTATGAGTGGAAAACCTTAGAAATAGATCTAGAGAGAGATCAATTTTTCCTGTGAAAGAAAAACTCTGAAGTGAGGTGTTTAGATGATACCCCAGGAACACAGTCTTTCCTGAAGGAGTGAAAAAAGGGCTTTTGAATGTTCTCTTGGAATCACAGCTTGTTTAAGAGTTCTTTCACCTAAGTGAGAGACTCATGACACTTGAAGAAGCAGGTTGTCTAAATATGGAAAACTGTGGATACCTTATAGCCTGCAATGAGCTAAAATTTTAGCTGAACTTTCATGACGCAGTGAGTAGTCCAAAAGTTAAGACAGAGAACTGATAACGTGATCCAGCATTTTTTAAATCTAGAGCTACTAGGAAACTTGAATGAGGAAGAAGACGTAATCAGGTTGTGAAGTGACAGTATTTTGAACTTGAGCACGATCACTAACTGGTTTAGGAAAGAAAGATCCAGAACTGGTCTCCAAGCATTTTTATTCTTTGGCACTAAAAACATCCTTGAGTAAAAAATTCTTCCCACCTGGGAAGGATGAACTAGCTCTCACACCCTAGGATAGCATGTGATGAAGGACAGATGGAAACGAGAGAGTCTGGTTAAGTGGCTGAGGGATTACCCTCCTGGAAAGGAGTGATTTCTTTCCACTGCCATCTATAACCTTAATGAATGATCTGCAGAATGCATTTTTCTGAAACTATTTGTTGCCAAAGGGAACAGTAGAGATTCAGATTTTCTAGAAGGGAAAATGGGCTGCCAGGATGGGGAGGGGGCCCCTTAAACAGTCATTTTGACTTGTTGGACTACCCTTTAGTTTTGGAGGTGTCCTGAACTGTTTTTGGTACCCTTTGCCACTTCTTCTGTTTACCTGCATTTTGTTGAAACATTTTTTTTTTAATCTGATTAGGGCTTATAGAATCTCTTACAAAAACTGGAAAAGGAGGGCTGAAAAAGCTTACAAATTCCTTGAATCAACTTACACTTCTAATCACACTTTTTGATCACCTCTACAGTAAAGGGGTCAAAAGCTAAATTTCTAGCAAAAGGAAAATGTAAAATCTTATTTTTATCATCTGGGAGGTTCTGACAATCCAGCCAGGTAAATCGCCTCAATGCAGTACCAGTAGCCAAAGCCGTTGAAGAGATATCAAGTGAATCATACCACACACTCTGTAAACAATGAGTAGTGACTTGTATAATACAAGAAAATACATTTAAAGATTCTTTTTTCACTTTCTTCACAAGACAAAACTGCAAATAAAACATTCCTCAGACTTTCACAATTAGTCAGAACAAACATTAACACCTAACAAATTCAAAATTCTGAAAATCAAGTTGCAGAAGCATATATTTCTTCCTGTACTTATCAATAATATTCCCATCTTTATCAGAAACAGCAGGTCTAGAATTAATCAAATGTTTATCAGCATTAGGACTGACTAAAGCTGCAGCTGCTGGGTCAGGTCTGGGAAGAGTATATTAAAACTTAAAAAACCTGAGGACATTTATACATCATATCCACTTTTTTAGGGGCAACTAGCTGATGATCAGGAAAATGGCAGGCAATAACACACATCCTCCAAAGCTGACAGAACAGGAGGAACAGGAGAAGGTTCTGGAAATCCCTTCTGTAAGAGCTCACAGTATTTTCTGATAGACTGAAAAACCTCAGTGTTCTCCACTGAAAACACTGGGCCATTCTGGAAATAGACTCAGAGAAAGATAAACCCCTGCAGGGAGAATCAAAAACTGAGCTCTCTCAGTCTTGGAATCAGAAAATGAGGGGAAAACCCTGTATCTGTCCCTTCATTTTCCTGTCCAGATTCAGAATGTTGAATGTCTTCAGGAAAAGAGGCAGCCCTCTTCCTTTTAACAAAAACTATATTATAAGAAGGATCAACAGCCTGAAACCCTCAGCCAGACGAAGTAAATTACTCCTGTACAAGGATATCAGAGGAGTAGAAGATTCCGGTTTAGTTTTCTGTTTCTTCTTCACAGGAAAATTGGGGGCAACAGTGCTATTAATGGCAGCAGTAGGTTCCCTAGGGCTGGGCACAGCATTCTGGCAAAACAGGGAAGCCTTCACTGTTCCCTCTCCCAGAACTGACAAGAGTGTCTTTCCCTTGCCTACTGAGGGGACCCCAACTGATGCAGAGGACTTGGCTAATCCCCAGTCCATACAGACTGGATGTGCTACATCAGAGGGATCCAAGGTTAGAAATGTGTGGTCTGAGGTACAACTAATGGCCACAGCACAGTCACCTGTGGCTGAGCTAAACTGCTAGCTTGCTGTGGTGGCAAAGGCTGTTTGCTCATTTTTTTTTCTTTTTGTGGCTGGAAGAAGGACCAGCCATAGGAACAAGAGTTTGTTCCATGGTCAAGCCAAAAATGGTGCCTTTTTCCTGCAGAAAACATGCTGGAAAAGCCAGTAAAAAGTCTTTAAAAGTCACTTTTTCACAGAAAACCATAGTAAAAAGCACTCAAACACTTTGCCAGTTCCCAAAAGTTAAATAAACAGAACTTCACCACAGAAAAAAAGATTCAATGTTGTCCTTGTAACCTAGGCAAAAGAGTTACTTGCAATATATGCCATATAATGAAATATTTCACTTATGTACTTGTTTATGGTGTTGTGTGGTAAATGAAGAGGAAGAGCAGGTGGGTAGTACATAACTGATGCCTTCTTTAGGAATATCAAGCAGAAAGGAAAGGGGTTTTCTTGCAAGAAAAAGAAATAATCTGGAAAATCTCTGAATACTTAAAAATCTACTTATGTTCCACAATGGGGAGACTTAAATTTTATTAACCCATTCCACAGTAAGGAAGAACTACAAGACATATTTGTACCAAGATATAATATACAGAGAAGAGTTAAAATTAACTGACTCCACTCTCCTATCAAAGTAGATTCTCTTTGCTTTATTTCACTTTACATTCTTCTCCTTTTTAAATGTTCCTTTTCCTTTATTTCATGTTTTCTTCATCTTCAGCTTGAGTCATACTAGCAACTACTGTCTGTACTTCATTTTTTGTCATTTTTCTTTACCAGTTGTCTCAACATCAGACGAAAAACACTTTCATCACTGATCTGTACACTCAGTTAGCAATTTCCATTCCACACTGCTTGTCTTGTTCCTGGGTCCAGTGTTGATTCTGTTTTCTCCATTTCAATTTAAGAGTCATTTATTTTGTCTGCCCAATTTGTCTTTAGACTTCTGGACTTGCTCTTCATCATAATCATCCAAGACATAAGCACTGATGAGCTCAGCTCTGGAAATATCACTCTTCTTTTAGTGGCAGTTTTCAAAAATGGCACAAACTTCATGTGCCAGCCCACATGTAGAGAGACAATGCATCTATCTGTGCCACTAAAAGTCCAGATTTGGGAATTGACTCTGTGTGCTGAAAGGGTTAAACAGGATCAAGTGGCTAGCTCTCCTACCATTTTATGGGTGTATTACCTTTACTGCAGCCTGTGCAACCTCTAGTGAAAACGAAGGTACCAAACAATCTGAAAAGTGTTGAAAAGGCAAGTGGCAAGATGTTTACTACATGTGCATGACATGTGGATGCGTGACCCACACAGGTGGATATGACTGTGTGTTCCTTCCCCATATTAGGGACCCTAACCAGCCAGTGTTAGTAATATGGTTCTGGCACTGTCCCCCACTGAGGGCATCATGTTCTAGTACCTCATTCTCAGGCTCTGAATTAGTAACTGCAAAGCTTTGCCCTCTGAAAAAGTAAGGAGGCATACCCAACAAAGGAATAAATTCAGGATTATAAGAAAAATAGCTATTGTGGCATTCTGGTTAGAGTAGTGGGTCTGGGAGGGGCATCTGGATCAAGACTCAAGTCAGAAGCAGCTGGATAAGAAATGAGGAGGAAGCAAAAAATAAATGCCACAAATCTGACAGCAGACAACGATTTTCAAACTAGTGGAAAATAAGAAAAAGAACAAACGTAATATAAGATTTGTACACAACTCATTATTAAAATCCATAAATCTGATATAGTTTATATTAGTCTCAACCCATGCCTACTTCTATATCCACAAAAGTCGACTCATGTTCTCATATATAGTGCCAGCTTCCACCATTATTTATATATTCCTTCTCTCGGTATCTTATACAAATAAGCCTGCTAGAAAGCAAGTTCAAAACCTTTCAGTGTTACTGATGAGCAGCAGGGAAGATTCTCTGGTGTCCTGAGTTTCCTCTATCACGGCACATATATTATGGGTACCTCCTGAAAAGAGGGTCATAGGCTTAGTGGCCTCTAACTGGTCAACTACTGGTAACTAAAAGAAAATTTTTTTTCTAATGTTTTTCTTTCACATACTTCATATTGCAGATAGATAATTAGCAGAATTGAATTTACTGGTGACAACTCCTAGCATCAGTGGCTCATCAGCAATTATCAAATTTGACCACTGGAAAATCACTCATAAAAGAACGACTGGTGTTAATTCCCGAGATAAATGTCAAAAGGCTGTTTGAACCAATAAGCATGTTAGTACCTGTCAAGGGGCTGCTGGTAAATACAGTCAATAAAAGGTTGCAGAACAAGCCTATGACTGGATACCAGGGTACTGCACACAGCCTATGAAGGTCTGAAGACTGACCTCTGCTTTTTCAACAAGCTCTGAAATCATTCAATCAGTGAAGATGAAAATGCATTCATGGCATACCTATCAACTTCTTAGAACAAAAAATCTGGACAATGATCTACAAAATTGGGACACTTTTTAAATATTGCTCTTACAAACTTTTAAAGTTGATAGAATAACATTTTGCATTAGCATACATTTTCTGAAAAACATGAAGTTTGAAACTCAAATATCTGGCATTATTTTCTGAGTTCAGACCTCAATGATTTGCCAGAAAACCACAATTTTATGAGAAAAAACAACAATTGATGGAAAAATCTGGACATTCTGCAGAAATCTGGACAGTTGAGAGATTTAATTCATGATAATATAATACATTTAACAGACAGCTATTTAATATTCTGCTAAGCTGCTAAATTAAACATCAGAGCACTACAATTTTTAACACAGAAGGCTGAAGAGAAGATTTTCAATCAGGAAGCAAGCCCCCCTCCAGTTCATGGAAAATTACTTCATTTTTTTTCCTGAGGAAGTTGAATAAACATGACTTTTCTTCATTGTATTTTATGTGGACTTTTGATCCCATCACTAAACTCTAACAGTGTCAGCATGGCTGAATATCTGCAGCCTTTCCGTGGTCTAGTCACTTGCGACTTAAACTGGGTGAACTGTCCTGCTATTTTTTTTTTTTAACCAAACACAATGCTATCCAAGCAAGAGCTCTTGCAGAGCTCACCAAATAACCAGTGTTTGAATAAACAAGATGGAGGCAACTACTTTCCAACCTTCAAAAGTCTATTCATTACTCTAAACAAACACAAAAAGACATGAATTTTAGTCACTGGAGACCACAGGTTGTTCACCTGAAAACTTGTCAAGCTTCCTCTTAATATTTGGTAATGGACTGGCTGTTTTAACAAACTCTGACACAGATCAGTCAACAAAGGAAGTTGTCAAACCCATGCAGTAATCATAAATCTTATGCAAAAAAAAATATGCTTTCATTCAGCAAACTGCTTACAAACAATAAAAAGATAAACTAAAAGACCTAAACGAAATAAAATGTTATGCAGACAACAAGAGGGAAAAATGCAGTTTTACAGAGGCAGAAATGACTACTTATGAAAGAGCAAAATACTGCAACTTGGAGGGCAGGAAGGTCATATTTTACCAACCCTAAACCAAGTGTTAATGACACAAAATGTGCATGGGAAAGAAGAGGATCAGTCTTTGTCCATGAAGTACTAATGATATCCTACCTGTTAGAACTCTTGATTTTGACTTCTGCCAAAAAGTTTGTCAAAAACAAACCACTTGCATTACTAGCAACCATAGGAGTACTCATCCTATCAATACAGTAAACCACAATACTTCAAAATGTATCCATATTTTCTAAACTACTTAGTTTTGCTAACCTGGGTAACATAATACAATCCCTTTATCTTACTTTTAAGACTTAGGACCTACCATCATGTGACTCTCCGTTTCTCTTTTCTTGCATGGCAGCTTCAAAATAGCTCTGTAAGATTTTGTTTAGCGTTAGTATCCAGTCTTCCATTTCTAGTTCGGTGTCTGCAGCCAAAAGAAAGCTGCTCTTGTCCTGCATCTTCAGTTCAAAACCATAGCGGCGCACTTTGTTGCTCTAAAGTCAAAAACAAAACAGAAATCTATTTCAGTTTAAAGTACAGTTTCTTAACCTGTTCACTACTTCTCTGATTTGAAAACACACACTCTGGCTTTATTCATGTATTAGCTATGCTCCTTCACATTTTCTTTAGATTACAACCCTTCTATAGTACCATATTTCATTAACTACACTATTACAGACAATTAAATAACTAGGCATCATTGCTTATTCCTGCCCAAAGACTAGCTGCTTGCAGGTTAAGACCACTGGATGAATCACCATAAACCAAACCTGGGTAGCAAAGGTAAAGACAGACCACTATGCTCTGGAGTCCAGCTGTTCTCTGTGACATAATATATACCCAGTTGAAAGCTTCTAGCAACCAGGAGGGGACTCTAATAAAATGGTGCATTTCAATACCCTTTACCATCTGAGTAATAACAGAAGTGAAAGGATAACACTAGCTCTGATTTGGGACTCAAACCCAAGACCTCCAGCATACATTGCTAGTGTCACTGCCACTGGACCAACAAGAGCCTCTGGACAAATAAGTGTTGCCCCTGAACAGCCTTATCCTTTCAGCTAGGAAACCATTAGGATGGCAATTAAGGTCAAATTAAAAACACACCAACATACAGATACAGAGAAAGTCCTCTGTTTAGGCACTATTAGAATTATACAAGCGAAAGGGGATATTCGGTCTCATTTGGGATTTGAACCTTCAGAGGAATACAACAAGACACTTCTAGGCTTGCAATCCTTTTCCATCTCAGCTGGCCCTCCAATTATTTGAGTTAATTTCTGAACCATGATCAGTAGAATCCAAAGAGGAAGTATAACACCCACATCAATGGGATGACCCACTGGTGTTGGTTTTATTATTTATTTCTTATAATGCCTCTTCCTCATCCAGGAACACATCTATGCAATCTATAATGCTGTTCACATTACGAATGCAATAAATATAACAACTCATCTTGCTATGTGCTAGTGCTTCAAGAAATATACATCGTAGATAATCTAACAACACTTCCACAACCTCTCATAGGGGTGTACTGTATCCAGGTGCATCTCTGTACGTCTAGCTATGGACAATTTGCTATAAAGAAATGGATGAGCATCACTACAACTGTGGAAATATGAAGCATGTAAGAAAACTTTTACCTGAGCTTTCATAACCCCATTATTAAGGAGTACCACCACCTGTTCTTAAACTTTTGTTTCAGTTGTACAAAATCATTCAAATTATAATAGACCCATAACAAGCCCTTCGCTATAAACAGCACATTAAAAGAGATATCCCTTTAGAGCTGAATCAGTCATCCAGTTTCCTAAAAAGGTAAAAAATAAAACATTTTTGTTTGCACATGTGTGGTTTAACAGAATGTGTGAATGCTTTCAAATAAATAATGGGGGGGGGGGGCATCAGAATTAACATCACAGACAACAAAATGTGTAACTTTATTTATGGGAATATGAATGGGTGCCGTGGTGGTGCAGCGGTTAGCGTTGTTGCTTCACAGCAAGAGGTTCTCCAATTCGATCCTTGGCTGGGTGCCTTCTGTGCAGAGTCTGCATGTCCTCCCTGCAGTCACATGGGTTTCCTCTGGGTGCTTCAGTTTCCTCCAACATTCCAAAGACATGCAGTAGGTGGATTGGACACACTAAACTGGCCGTAGGTGCGAGTGTGTGCATAACGGAGTGGTATGAATGAACTACAGCAGCAGGGCTAGTCACCCGTCAATGTAAACCTTTGCTCAAGATGATTGTCACTGCTGGTGATACCCCAACCCCATGTGCAAAATGGGAAAAAGGGGTTATGGATGGATAGATATAATGAAATGTCAGAAGTCATTCACACTTAAGATGTCACAAGTAGCTTGTTCTAAATAAAGTAGTGATCATGCCTTATTAAACTCTTCAAACCTACTTTTCTCTACTATAACTAGATTATGCTGCCCTTTCACTTGCTATCTCTACTTCTATTAGCTATTCTTGCTCATGCCACCTCTTATCACACTGCACTGTTACCCAAACTCACTGTCCCCTCCAGAACACTACAACTATAATTCTAAATGATCCCCCTCACCCTACTATAATACCCATCATATACTCTAGCACATCCCATGCGTTCTTTAATAACAAATACGCCAAATAATAACCCCTACCACACACAGATAATTTAAAGGTGAAAACTAAATATATAAATTATTTCACTATAAACACCTCTCCTATCTAGGCAAGTCTGATGGTGATATACATCGTAATCCTGGACTTTCTGTACACACTTGCAACTCTACCACCTCAGCTACCCTTGTACTCCTCTTATACTCAACCAAGCTAATAGTCTAATTTCGATGAACTTAATTCTTTGGAGCAGCTACAATAAACTACCACAGTTACATGCCTATACAGCCTCATACACTCCTGACGTACTAACAGTCACAGAAACCCTGCTAAAACCAGGTACTTAACATCAGAACTCCCCCCCCCGCAGGCTACTTCATCATTAGAAATGACAGATGGCATAAGAAAGCTTGTGCTATGGCTATGATATACAAAAAACACCTTGAAATTACTTACCTACCTCTTACCCACACAAACATTCACAATGTTGAAATTAATGATCTCTTCTACAAATCAACAACCACAACAGCATATTCATCACTGTCATCTATATCCCTCCCAAAAAAACAACACACCAGTACTAGAAAAAATTCTGTACTGGATTTTTCACAATAAGGAAACTATCATCATAGATGACATTGATACAGACTACACACTTGTTCAACTCGGACTCTCCATCAATTTCTTTGGGTTTACCCAAATTATCACTACTGCTGCTCAAATAGACAAATGCAGTAATAGGGAGTCTACATTAAACTGGCTGCTCACCTCCACCCCTAACAAAATTAAGGGTCTATATTAGAACATCGAAGTTTGAAAACATTGAATGTTCTAATATCAAACCCAAAACAGTGAATGCTGAAAACAGCGAAGCTGCAGAACACCGAATTTTTTCCTAGGGAAAGAATTTGGTTGGCCATTTCTGTGACTTCGCTAATTTCAGCACTGTGGTGGAAAGTTACGGGTCAGGTTCAGATAAATGTGCAATTGTGCGGACATTAGGGTTAGGGTGCGGGTTAGGTGAGTTAGGGTTAGGGCACAGGTGAGGTGGGTGTGTGATAGTGACAGACTTTAGGGTTAGGGCGGGATAGGTGAGTTAGGGCGTGGGTCAAGTGAGTGTGCGATATTGATGGACCTTAGGGTTAGGGTTTGGTAAGTGGATAGATAGTAGTGTATATACAGTTTAGTGTAGGGTTAGATGTAGGATTTTAAGTGTATGTATGTGGATTGCTGTTTTTTTGGTGTGCTTGTGTTGTGTGTGTGTTTCTTGGAACATCGATTTTTTCCCCAAGAAAAAAATCACTGTTCTAAGCTTTCGATGGTTTTGCGCTTCGAGGTTAGAAGTTCGAACATATGGTGTTCGAACATCTGCTGTTTCGTCGAAGTGATATAGACCCCAAAATTAACACTTCTGGCTGCCTACCCAAAATCACCATTCAAAATCTACTGCCCTTTGCCATGAGACAATCTAATCATGCACATAACCACATAATCTATAATATCTGTACACTCGTTTCCTTTAATAATGACACTCTCATTAGCTACCTTAACAAGTACAACTGGGATATTATAAAATACTTGCCATAGCTCACTTTAACAACACATTCCTTAACATACTACATGAAGTAGCTACCATCAGATCAAAACTACACAAATCCAGTCCTGCCCCATGGCTCACAACATAAACCAGGTGACTCAGGAAATAGAAATGAAGTTTGGAAAGCATGGGCTACTGACAAAACATCATAAAATAGCAATATTTTAGACAGCTTAGGAACCTTTGAAAGCAAAAAATCAGAACAGACAAAATTACATACTTTTGCAAGTTCCAAGACAACCACCAACAGAACCCTAAGCTTTTCTGGAATGCAATCAAGAGACTATTATATCCAAGTCAAACTATGACTCCCTCACCAATTACCACCAACAAACCAGTCTCTATAGCTACCCAATTCAATACACATTTCATGCACTCTGTCCTCTACCTGCTTAACAACAAACCACCCACCAGCCTCACTAGCCCAAATAGTACTAATCACCACCAAAATCCTTGCTCTTTCCAACCGCTATCTAACTCAACTATCAAAATACACTTCCTAAAAGTAAACAATTCCACATCAGCTGCTGACAACCTGCCAGGAGAACACCTTCTTTATCTAAACTCACAAACTGATCAAATACAGAATGCTACACTCTTGCCATCTGGAATAATTCTCACAACATACCTCGACAGAGTGAACATCCACCCCACCTACTTCTCCAATTACAGACCTGTAGCCATTCTGCCTCCATTCTCCAAAATATTTCTCTCTCCTTAACACATCACCACTACTGTTATGAAAAATGTTATCAAAATCATAAACTCTAATATAAGCATCCACAACCTAGTATCTTCACTGCTCTTAGACATGTCAAAAGCAATTGAAACAGTTTCACACCAATGCCTGTTCCATGAACTATTCTCCCTATGACTCTCCCATTCATCCCTTAGTTGGTTTCATAGTTATATCACCAAGAGTCTCCAGGCTGTAAAATGGAAATGACACCTCTCCCCATTTCTTTATGTCTCTGTCAGCATACCTCGGGATCTATTCTAGGCCCTTTACTATTCAACATATTCACTAATACTCTTCACAAAGCTACCAAAGAAGCCTCCATTGTACAATATGTAGATGATGCCACCCTCATAAGCTCTGCACCAATTCTACCTTTACTCCACACAATGACCCAGGACTCCTTTTCTACAGCTGAGGCCTGGCTAGATGACTACCAACTACTTTTAAATGCTAAAAAAAAGTTAAGCAATGCTGTTTTTAACTCAAATATCTGTCAACACAGAAACAATCCTTTAACATAAAATCAGTAAATAACACCTCAATTGAAACAGTTTCTAAAACAAAGCTTTTTGGTGTTTTAATTGAAGGCAACTTAAAATAAAATCAACACAAAATTCAAGCCACCAAAAAACACTCACCAAATGCTGGGCTGCCGCTAAAGAAACAAACCACTTCTCACTGACTACGCTAGGAATTCTTTAGCAATATCTTATCTTCTCCCCCTTCATTTCTCTATGCAGTACCCATTCTGACTAACCTTAACTCCACCTAAAAAATAAAGACGTTTGCTATAATGAAATATCTAAGTTTCCATCCAACTTACCAAACCATTCACAACACTGCCTAGGACTGATGGCTCAGACTACCCAATTACCTTACCTACTCCCAACTGCCAAGTGCTCACAGAATAATACATAAACCTGACACCTGCCCATCACTATAAAACATTATCAAACACTACTTCCCTCCTAGTAATCTCCACTCTCAGAATAAATATCTCCTGGCCATGGCCAAGTCTCATAACAGTACAGGCAACTCCCTTTACTCAACCTATGCTGCTAAGCACTGGAACACCATCCCACCCACGCTAAAACACCACAACATTACCACACACTTCAAACACAAACTAAAACAACACAAACTTCCTCATGGCTATGCTCATGCTTGCATCCTGTGTAATCTACCTTTCTGTTTCTCTTCTATTGCCAATCTATCAATCACCCTGAAGCTTTCACCTTTATCCCTGTCTTTTTCATCCCACCTACTGCCCTTCCAACTAACCTGTATCCATAATCCTCTCCTACTAATGCCCTCTCTTTATCCACCTTATCATCTTATCTACTGTTATCTCAACCTCTCCACTATCAGAACTTTTTCTACTTTGGTTTTCTTGATTATTTTTGATTATAGCCTTCCCTCCTCCTCTATTTTTTGTTCCTGTTCTAGTGACATCCTACCTCACTGATGTCAATATACATGAGTTTCTCGAATTTTACCAAGCAGTACTCCAAAGAAACCACTGACTTCTTGGATGTGCATTTGTTAGTTAGATCTAATGATGATTAGATGTATAAGAATGAAGTGCTTAATCTCACTCGTAATTTATGTTGCAGAGGTTATTCTAAGATGGATGTTGATAATGTGGTTAAAGAGGTACAGAACCTGAGGACCACGCAAGGAAGACCTTACTTCTCAGCATGATTGGAGAATAAAATACAACAGAGAGATATGGGACAGAAGAATACTGACAACCGCCTATTTCTCACATTCAACAGTGATATTGATTTGGTTTGTAAAATCATTAGACAGAACTGGAGCATCTTGACATCCAATTATCATCTTAAGAGACATTATGGGAGAGAATCTTCAGCCTGGTTTCAAAAACAATACGTCTTTAAAAAGGAAATTCTGTTATGGTCCGAGGGCCTCTAAGCTGCTTGATAATGGAGACGTTGGCATAGACAGCCTGTAGGTATGTTTCTTCTGACAACAGATTTAGACATCCGTCATCAGGTAAAATGTATTTTCCTAAAATGCATGCTAATTGCAGGACTCAAAACATAGTTTATTTGGCTAAATGTCAGCAATGCACAAGTTTTTACAATGGTAAAAGCAAAAGACAGTTTAGAGAATGGGTTTTACAACATTTGAGTGACATTCACAGTCAGAGATTGCCCAGTGCACTTGCAAAGCACGTTAAGTTTAATGATCATCATATGTTCAGTTTTATGGTACTACAAGTTTTGAAAGAGAGTTTGAAGGGGGGGATCTTGTAAATAGAATGGAAGTAGCTGAAATGAATTGGATGGCTACTTTACAGTCTGATAAGACACTGGGGCTTAATGCTTATGTTCCGATAAAACCTGCCTTGAAGGTGTGTAGATTAATTATTTCAATGACTTGCTTGAGTGGTTAATACTTGCTATATTAGAGAGTTTTTAGAACTGTTTGTTTTTATAATTTGACCTGAGGAAGGGTGATTGCCCCAAAGTGCTTGTCCATTTTAATAAGTTTTTATGAGTTTAGCTGTGGTAGCCGGATCCACATTTTTTTGTTTCAATATACATGTACTGAACCTATGTGCATTATCGTTACTCTTAAATCTCTATTACATGTTAGCATATCTTTGACTCATGTAAAATATAAATTCTGAAGTACATGACAAATGTATTTATTATTTGTCCGAATACTTCCTGCAAAGTAATGTTTAAAATGTTTAACTTTTATTGTTGTTCATTGTAAGTATTTTATGAGGAACTTTTCTCGCTGGTCTTCCTCTGAAAATAGGGCTTGGGCCCAGTCGGACTTTCCCGGTAAAGAGAAGACAATCAATAAATATTTGTTCCAGGTTAAACAATGACAGAAAAAAATCAGAAATGTAAAAGTTGATTAGAGAAATTAATAACAAATAAATCAGCATTCACAAACAGGAATACAATCGGCAGCAAAACGTAAATACAGATCAGTGCAGCTACTGAAAAAAAACATCCACCATTTTCTCTTTACTGCCAAGTGGAGGACGTAAACACATGACTTCTAATTTTAAAAGCAAAGCCTCTTCCTTCAAATTAACTAAAGTACAAAAATATCACATTTGTAAACTAAAAATGCACCTGCAAGTATAACAATACCTAATACAAAGAAACAAACCAACCCAAAAAAGTGGCAATAGCAGCAGTCATTGCATGTACTGCAGAAGAGAAGTGCAGGCATGTAAAATGGAGTGTGCCATCAAGCTAAGCATAATAATTATAAGCACTATAAATGAAGCATAACACAAACACAAATTCAATAACTAAAATACAGGCACTCTCAGTGCACATCTCATTTATGTTTTTACTCCACTGACGGTCAAATCTTCATGAGTCACAGAGAAATTTATTTAGACTTACACTACTGTCACTTAACCTTGCATTCACAACTCCACTCATAATGACATGTTCTTTCACAGGGAAGGGATAAACACATATGTGACATAAGGCTAAAAGTCAATTCAAAGAAATATGAAAGTGCATACATTTAAACACATATGTGACATAAGGCTAAAAGTCCATTCAAAGAAATATGAAAGTGCATACATTTAAACACATATGTGACATAAGGCTAAAAGTCAATTCAAAGAAATATGAAAGTGCATACATTTCAGTGATGTGAGGTTTAGAAATATGCCATACAATTTTTAACACACATTTCAGGCACTGTAGTTAACAGCATTACTGTGAGCACTCCTGCCGCACTGCATTTCTGTAAACAGAGGCACCCATCAGCAAGAAAATGGCAAAAGACAGAAAAAGGTTACATGGCAACAGACACACATAAAAAATATAAGCTTAAGAAAAAATATTCCTGGCACTGCTATCTACATTTGATTATTATTTAAAAATGCATTCAGTGCAACAATAAGCTATACCACGGAGTTGTGGGACATGGTGAAATCCAGTCATATTTGGGTTACCTGGTGTGAATAAAACCCAATGTAACCCACAGCCCTTCAATGGCCTACTACTGCAGTTCCTTAATCTCTTTTCAGATCTACGACTTGGCCAGTCTGAAATAAATTACACTTCCACAGTCAGTGCTGCATGTACCTCCAGTCTGTTCAACTTATAATGTCAAATGCCAGGCTAGAAGAGTAGCGAACAAACATAACATGAAAGGCAAAAATACATTATAACATTATACACTTGCACGACAATGGAGATACCACCCAGACACAAAAGGATGGAAGAAAGGTAATAAGTACTACCTGTATAAAGTCTGATTGCAGAACAACTGATATGCAAGTAGACATCTATCTGTTGTTAAGTACTTAAAAAAAATAAATAAATAAATAAATTACATGATTTTCTGTAAAATTATTTATTCCCCTAGCATCTTGGCATACTATAATTACAATCCTGTTACTTGACGGCGAAGGCCATTTGAAGAGAGTTACTGATGAAGAAAAAAAACAAAAAACATAAGCAGTACCAAATAACACTCCTAAGATGGTAGAACTTGGAATAACACAAATAGTGAGGACTCAGAATGCTCAGCTACAGTACGGCGGTACCATGAAAGAGCAAAACCTGGAGTCAAGGTTCAGGCAATAATTGTCTTGGAAAAACGTTAACTGCCAACAAAGAGTCCATGGCATGATGTCTAAAATGAAGACATCTCTTAAAGCAAGCGCAAGCAGCAGCCACATCACTGCAGAAGTAGCATTTTTGACAACAGCATTTTCCAAAAGGTGGTTGTGGCAAAAAAGATGACCATTAGCACATGATGGCAATGGGATTGATTAGCCACTATATACCCCCTCTCCTTACATGGAACAAAGACGAGACACTCCTGAATGGTAAAACCTACACTTGAGTGTGTAACCAATTCATGGAAAGAAAGGAGATGAATGAATTGGTTTAAGTACAGTTTTAGCACCACTTTTTGGAGGAATCTTTAATTAATCCTGAGAGATGTCAGAGCCTAGGAAAAGACCAAACAGGTTCTCAACAGATAAAGGCCTTCTGCAGATATGGTAGGTACAGGTGATGGCCACCAAGAACAGCTGTGACAACTTCACAGCTGTCAAACCAGATGGTCTGAGTAGAAGATATTCAAGGCTGTCACAATCATGAAGTTCACGTTTTCATAAAATGAAAATTTCTTTAAAGACCTGCAAAGTTGAAGAAACCCTGTGAAGAAATGTTTAACAATCTGGTGCTGGACTGTAATTCTACCTTCACAAAGACATGTTGTACAGAAATACCAGAGCATGACTAAGAAATAATGGTGGCCCAGGTCATACAGGTGAAGATATAAGTCAGAACACTTGTAAACTAAATCACTGAGAAGGTATAGAATACCAGTTTGTCCAGATGAAGAAACTATTACACCAAACAAAATGTGTTTTGGTTTTGAGGGACAAGTATACCGCTGCCTGGAACAGACTCCCTCATCCACATTAAACAAATTTGATTCCTGTCAATATTCAAATGCAACTTGGATCTATGGACTGAAAACAGACAATTTGCTCCAGAACTATCCCCTTTACTATTAATTGACAGATGCATCTCCTAAACACTTTACTCCATGCACGGGTCCCCTCAAATTATCTACGGCATGATCCCAGTTATTCTCATTAGGGGTAATATATAATTATTGACCATGAGATAGTTAAGGTCAATCTTTAACCAAATGGTATAGGTTAATTTAAGTACAAAAATGGAAAATGGCTAGGCTTAAAATAGCCCTACAGTGCAGCTAACATAGTATTTACCTAAAAACCTATTTCTGATAAACAGAAGTTTTGTAAGGACTTCAATCACCCATAAGACTCTCCTGGAAGGTCTGGTAGGAGCAAAAGATTTAAATGAGATGTCAAGCTGTGAGGTCAAGCCAAATGTCCTTCCAACTTAAAAAGTCTTCTTTAACTTGTACTGGGATACATTCCTGCACTGCCAAAAGACAGAAGTGCCTAAGATTATCTGGCCATTATCTGGCAATAGAAATGAGTTTCTGTCTTTCTTCTCTGTATTTTATGATGAGGCATGAAATCAGATAGAATAATGAAAATGCCACAGGAAGAATAATCCATCCAGTTACTGATGGTACTACTCTAGGGTGAAATCCGTATGAGCTAGCAATGATCACGTTATGGCTGCTGAAGTGTAGAAGGGTCAGTGATGACTGTGACGATTGGGGAGAGATGGGCGAAGGCTGCCAGCCTAGTCAAACAGAATTTGATATGTAACTCTGGCATTTGTAAATAAATAAATGCATGTTTTCTTGAGTGTAAAAGAATATTGTGAAATGTGAAACTGCAAAATATGTGACAACATTGCACTCTACTGGCCCAGTGAAGCATGTTGTGACCCATTCATGTTAGAATTCAGCTCCAGTGCATCTGGATGAAGGCTTCATGCCCATTGTTTTAAGGCTAAAGTTTATGACCAGAATTTAGATGTGGAATGTGCTTTATTGCTCTGGTTTTTGCTAGAATGTATATGTGAAATGCCTTGTATTGTTGTACGTTTCTGAGCAGGAGTTAGATTGCTAAATAATTCAGTTTGCGGCCATGTCAAAAATTATGTAATTTGGGAGGGCCTTAGAGACATGTTTGTTAGTAATGTTTAAATACTATTTCTCACAAGAGACTGGAAGCATTTTGATCTTGGATATCCAACTTACCAGCACTCTGCCTTTTGCTCACATGTAAGTTTTAGCACTGTGATTTCTTGCAGGAATAGTTAAAGCTAGTAAAGATTAATTAGGTATTTTTCTTTGAAATCAGACCAGTCCTAGTCTATTATTTTAAGTTTCCGTGTGATTTCTGAACTCTTTGATATCTCTGAGGTGTAGTAGTTTTGTCTTGTGTTTTAATTATTTATTATTAAATATTATTAAAACCTTCTACCTGTGGTTGGTTTATGTAGAGATAAATTATGCTTTAGAGTACATTATATATTTAGAGTTTATTGTCTAAGCCCTTCTAATAAGCCTAGACTGAATAGTCACATTACCATTGGATAATAATATTGCACAGTAATAATTGGACACCCTTTTAAGGGCCTTTTAGTAGCTGATATTATTAGCTGAGTGGTGGCAGTAATTACTACCATATAGTCTGGGTAAAGGGGCACAGCTGGAGAATCTGTGTCAGCCTTTCCCAGGAGTGTCTGTGAAGTTGTATAAATACTTATCTCAAAGTGTGTGTGTGTTGTGTCAGCTACTTGGCAGGGACACGAAGCACTGGTTGGACAGAGAAGGTGCTGGAGGTTTTAGCTTGCCCAGCTAGGCTGAGACCTGAACCCTAATAAGCTGTGCCAGTGGGGAGTCTTATTAGGGACCCGGTGAGCAAAGGAGCAACCAGCCCCAGACTGACTGTGAGCTCTGTGTGCACATAAGGGAAATTGTACTTTACTGTGTGTATTCGTTATCCTTTCCTCTCTCCTAGGAGATGACCCCCCTGGTGTTAGTGGTGAGGATTGAGGGTCCTTGATTGCTGGGCCAGGGCACGGTAGTCACAAGTGTTTGGCAGTGGTGGGATCTACTTCACACACTAATTGGCTTGTAGTGGTGTGGGGTAGAGCGAATTCCTGTAGCTTATGTACAGTGATCTCTGAAAGTGTTTTGTATTCGCAGTGTATACTCAGAGTTCAGGTCACAATAGTTTTATTTCTTGTGTTAGCTTTGTGTTAGTCAGGGTGAGCAGACAGCATGTCAGCAGAAGAGTATGGAAAGCTGACAAGGAGCCAGCTGGTGGAGATGTGCCAGGCTAGGGGACTGGTGCATGAAAACCTGACTAAGGCAGACCTGACTGCAGCCTTGGATACAACTGCATAAGAAAACAGCAGCCTGGAGGACAATCAGACTGACAGTGGAGATGCAATATCCTCGGAGAATAGACAGCTCAACCGTTCTGCAGTGGACTTAAAAATTCAGCTGGAGCTAAAGAGACTTGAGTTGGAGGCCAGGCATATGGAACTAGAAGCAGCCGAAAATGAGGAGTCTACAAGCTGAGGAAAATGAACGGCAGGGGAGGCATGAGAGGGAAATGCTGACTCTTCACCAGAGTCATGGAGGTAATGGGGAAGGGAGTAACCGGACCCCAGAAGCACAAAATTTTAGTAAATTTCTTCTGCAGTTTAAAGAGGTGGATAATTTTGATAGCTTCATTCATATGTTTGAGCAGGTATGTAAACAGTATGAAGATGACCAAGGGATCTGGGTATGGTTCCTGACCCCCTTACTCCATGGTAAAGCTGTAACTTCTTTAGCAAAAATGCATAACACTGACTGTTTTGATTATACTGCTGCAAAAAGACAATTATTAGAATGTTTTAAGCTAACACCTGAAATGTATGGGAAAAAGTTTTGTGAGCATTGTCGCAAGGCAGATGAAAACGTATGTGAATATGTTGTTGAACTGAGCACTTATTTTCATAGCTGGGTGAATGGATGTCAGGTCACCATTTTTGAAGGGCTGGCAGACCTTTTGGTAAGGGAACAAGCCCTTAGCACTTTGCCAGAAGACATGAGGATCTGGTTAGCAACAATGTTCTACTTCAGATGAGTTGGGGAAGGAGGGAGACCTATACCTGGCCAGCAGGGCAGCCCTGCACAGGAAAGGGACTCCTAGTACTGCTCCTGGGACAAAAGGAACCCATGGCAGGCAGCACAGACTGCCCCAACAGAATCTTCAGTAGCAGGGGAAGCCACTAGTCCAGGTACATGTCCATGAGCTAGGGTTAAATGTTTTGAATGCAACCAGTGGGGCAATGTGGCATACAGATGTCCACAGATGCAAGGTGGGGAACCAAAGATGAGGAAGCCAGTAAGTTGGAAAGACAAAATGCCAACAGTGGGTTGTCTTGAGACAACAAGGGTATGAACCTACCATCCTGCAGATGTCCTGAGAGGGAAGGATTTGGATGAGGCAGTACTATGTACTTATGCAGTAAAATGCAGTGAGGCTATGAGACAAGCATGTGGGTCTGGTAGCCTGGGGGAGACCCAGACAGACTGCATACTTGCAGCCAGGACTGCTGAGGTGGTTACTTCAGGGAGTGAGCTACGCTGTAGCAGTGAGACTGAATGTGAGCCATAGCTGCTTGTGGGTACTGATGTTCCCTTGGACAGGGTAACTGCAAAGGTAGAGGTGAGTAGTAGTACCCAGGATGACAGTGAGGCACCGCTGTCAGAGGATTCCAGACTTCCTGTGGAAGGGGAGCTGGGAAGGGTTACAAGGAGAGACTTGAGACAGACTCAGCTCTCAGACCTTATATTGCAAGGCCTGAGGCAGGTAGCTAGGGAGGCACCTGATTCTCAAGGGAAGGGGGAATCTGTATACTGGAACAAAGGGTTACTGTACAGAGAGTGGACCCCTGAGGGAGGGCTAGAAGGTGAGAGAGTACAGGAGTTGGTAGTGCCTAGAGCTTACCATCTGGCGCTTCTAGCCATAGCCCATGATATTCTCTTTGCAGGTCATATGGGCATAAAACGTACCAAGAGGCGTATTATGCAAAAGTTCTATTGGTCTGGGATTTCCAGAGATGTAACAGGGTACTGCAGGACCTGTGAGCAGTGCCAAAAAGTAGGCAAGGCAGGAGACAAGGTGAGAGCTCCTTTGATGCCTTTGCCTGTGATTGAGGAGCCATCTCAGAGGGTAGCTATGGATATTGTGGGTCCTCCGAGTACCCCAAGTTCCACAGGAAAAAAGTATATCCTAGTGATTGTAGATTATGCTACACAATACCCTGAGGCAGTGGCTTTGTCCTCCATTGAGGCCGAGAAGGTGGCAAATGCTTTTCTAGAGATTTTCAGCAGGGTAGGTTTCCCAAAGGAAATATTGTCTGACAGATGTACCAATTTTATGTCAGACCTGTTGGCTTGTCTGTAGAAGTCTTGTAGGGTGAAGCACATGAAGACCACCCCCTACCATCCCCAGACTAATGGTCTTGTTGAGAGGTTAAACTCTACAATCAAGTCCATGCTAAGGGCATTTGCAGATCAGTTTAAGAGTGAGTGGGACAAATTTTTGCCCCATCTGTTTGCTTACAAAGAGGTTCCCCAAGAATCCACAGGTTTTTCACCCTTTGAGTTGCTGTATGGGCATTGGGTGAGGGGACCTCCAGATTTAATTTGAGATGAGTAGGAAGGTGAGTGTGAGTCTCACATGGAGTCTGTTGTGGCATATGTCCTGAACCTTAGGACAAGGCTCAGGCAACTCATGGGCCTGGCCTAGCAGAACCTGGCAGATGCCCAACAACAGAAAAAGGTGTGGTATGACCGGAATGCTTGAGATAAAGAGTATGCTGTAGGGCAGCAGGTGATGGTTCTCATTCCTGTCAGATACAACAAGTTCCAGGCAGCTTGGGAGGGACCCTGCAAGGTGGTAAGAAAGGTAAGTGATGTTAACTACATGGTGGAAGTGCTACGCAGATGGCAGGGGCACAAATTGTACCATGTTAACATGATGAAACCTTACCATGATAGGGAGGCCCTTGTGCTGAGCATTTGCAGTGGATTGTAGGAGGAGTCTAAGAGAGATCTTGTGACTGATGATCTCAGTGAGGCTCGGGCTGACACCTCGGTGGAAGGGATAGCAATATTCCAGCAGCTATCTCCTACCCAGGTTCGAGAAATCTGAGCAGTGCTGCAGGAGTTTGGGGGCATGTTCACCAGGAAACCAGGGAGCACCCACCTGGTGCAGCACCAGGTGGATACAGGACCCCAAAGGCCTATCAGGCAGGCCCCTTATAGGGTGCCTGAGAGAGTCAAACAGACTCTGAGGGAGGAGGTACAGGAGATGTTGGAACTAGGGGTGATTCAAGAGTCCAACAGTCCCTGGGCCTCATCAGTGGTGTTGGTGCCAAAGAAGGATGGCAGCACCAGGTCCTGTGTAGATTACAGGAAATTAAATAGTCACTGAGAATTGGATGCTTACCCCATGCCTAGGACAGATGAGGCCCTAGAGCAGCTGGGTGGCGCTAAGTATCTTGCAACTATTGATCTTACCAAGGGTTACTGGCAGGTGCTCTCGACTCCCAGCGCTAGAGAGAAGTCAGCCTTTGTGACTCCTTTTGGCTTGTATGAGTTCACAAACATGCTCTTTGGGATGAAGAATGCCCCAGCGACTTTCCAGATGCTGGTAGATCATATCTTAGCAGGAGCAGGAGGGTTTGCCCTTGCTTACATGGATGATATTACTATCTACAGCCATTCCTGGCAAGAGCACCTTCAGCATGTCAGGCAGGTGCTGGGCAGACTACAGAGGGCAGGGTTGACCATTAAGCCAAGCAAATATCAGGTGGGAATGGCAGAGGTCTCCTACCTAGGACATAGAGTGGGGAGTGGTAAGATAAGGCCAGCACCTGCCAAAGTGGAAGCCATTCAGGCATGGCCTGTATCTATTACCAAAAAGCAGATGAGTGCATTCATAGGGACAGCAGGGTACTACAGAAAGTTTGTTCCCAATTATAGTACCATAGCTGCTACCCTCACAGACCAGACAAGGAAGAACAAGCCAGATAAGGTTGTGTGGACCCCAGCATGTGAGCAGGCATTTCAGAAGCTTAAGGAAGCTTTGGGAGGACCCCATGTGTTAGCCAGTCCAGACTATAGCAAAGACTTTGTTGTGCAGGTGGATTCTTCAAACTATGGTGTGGGGGCTGTACTTAGTCAGATTTCTTCAGAGGGAGAAGAGCACCCAGTGGTTTATCTCAGCCATAGGCTCCAACCCAGGGAGGAATGCTACGCAGCGGTAGAAAACGGTAATGTCTAGCCATAGTGTACGCAATACAAAAACTTCAGCCTTATTTGTATGGAAGAAAATTCGCTGTGATGACAGATCACAACCCTCTGACATGGTTAAACAGAGCCAGTACGCAAAATGCCAAGTTGCTAAGATGGAGTCTGGGGTTGCAAGCATATGATATGTTAGTGCAGCACCACAGTGGGAGTAGCAATGCCAATGTAGATGAGCTCTCAAGACAGGGAATGGGATGAGGTACACCGAGATAGACCTGACACTCTGAAGTGATGTCAAGGGGCACTTGAAAAACTTGCTTGAGTTCCCCAGGCGGGAAGAGATGTGATGATTGGGGAGAGATGGGCGAAGGCTGCCAACCTAGTCAAATAGAATTTGATATGTAATTCTGGCATTTGTAAATAATTTTAAAATACAGGCATGTTTTCTTGAGTGTAAAAGAATATTGTGAAATGTGGAACTTCTGGCATTTGTAAATAATTTTAAAATACAGGCATGTTTTGAGTGTAAAAGAATATTGTGAAACGTGGAACTGCAAAATATATGACAACATTGCACTATACTGGCCCAGTGAAGCATGTTGTGACCCTTTCATGTTAGAATTCGGCTCCAGTGCATCTGGATGAAGGTTTCATGCCCATTGTGTTAAGGCTAAAGTTTATGACCAGAATTTAGATGTAGAATGTGCTTTATTGCTCTGGTTTCTGCTAGAATGTATATATGAAATGTCTTGTACTGTTGTAAGTTTCTGAGTAGGTGTTAGATTGCTAAATAACGCAGTTTGCGGCCCGAGAACTCAGACCAGGTGTTAAGATGATGCAATATGAATACTGGGAAAACCCAAGTGTCAAAAATTATGTAATTTGGGAGGGCCTTAGAGACATGCTTGTTAGTAATGTTTAAATACTATTTCTCACAAGAGACTGGAAGCATTTTGATGTTGGCTATCCAACTTACCAGCACTCTGCCTTAAGCTCACATATAGGTTTTAGCACTGTGATTTCTTGTAGGAATAGTTAAAGCTAGTAAAGTTTAATTAGGTATTTTTCTTTGAAATCAGACCTGTCCTACTGTATTATTTTAAGTTTCTATGTGATTTCTGAACTCTTAGATACCTCTGTGGTGTAGTAGTTTCATCTTGTGTTTTAATTATTTATTATTAAATATTATTAAAACCTTCTACCTGTGGCTGGTTTATGTAGAGATAAATTATGCTTTAAAGTACATTATATATTTATAGAGTTTTCTGTCTAAGCCCTTCCAATAAGCCTAAACTGAATAGTCACATTACCATTGGATAATAATATTGCACAGTAATAATTGGACACCCTTTTAACAGCCTTTTAGTAGCTGATATTATTAGCTGGGTGTTGGCAGTAATTACTACCATATAGTCTGGGTAAAGGAGCACAGCTGGAGAATCTGTGTCAGCCTTTCCCAGGAGTGTCTGTGAAGTTGTATAAATACTTATCTCAAAGTGTGTGTGTGTTGTGTCAGCTACTTGGCAGGGACACAAAGCACTGGTTGGACAGAGACAGTACTGGAGATTTTAGCTTGCCCAGCTAGGCTGAGACCTGGACCCTATAGCTGTGCCACTGGGGAGGCTTCTTGGGGACCTGCTGAGCAAAGGAGCGACCAGCTCCAGACGGACTCCGATCTCTGCGTGCACTTACGGGAAATTGTGCTTTACTGTGTGTATTAGTCATCCTTTCCTCTCTTCTAGGAGACGACCTCCCTGGTGTTAGTGGTGAGGACTGAGGCTCCTTGATTGCTGTGCCAGGGCACAGTCGTCACAATGACATCCTGGAATGCACCTTCCAATGTCGTTGCCAGGGTGCATGTGACACACTCATCTGCCTCCTGGGCAACAAAGGATGCAACATAAATCGCTTGTAAGTCAAGGAAGACCTTTAAATTCACAAGCCAGATGTAGCTACCTTAAAGGTGGACTTTGAAGTATGAAGCTTTGAACCATATCTGGTCACCAAATCATTTGCCATTGCCCAGTACTGAGTTATGCTTGTCCCAACATGGGGCATAGGGCATTCTTTACAGTTACCATCTTCTTTGCAGCTTCCAAGCATCTCTTTTATTCTCTAGCAGGTGGCCAAGCTAACATGCTGGCAGATGTGGCAATGCTTTATCTAATGCTCCTTTCCCATGCAGTAATTTCAGCACTAGTGCAAGTCCTAAATAATGATCTAGTTATCTAAAGACCTAACACAAAGTTTACTATGATGTCTTTTAGGCTCAAAATCCAAGCTGTGCAAACGTCAGAAAAGAAATGAGGACCACAGATAATGCAAGTGACCTCCTAGTTCTGTACATGCCATCATGGTGAGCACTAGATGGAGCTGAGTAGACTGCACTATCCAAACCCCCCACAATCATGGGAGTAGAAGACATGCTAGCTGAGGAAGTCCCGTCATCTACCTACTGCAGGTCTTGAACATCAGACCTATAGTTTACCGCTATTCATAAATTTTCAAGTTACTACTACACATAACATGAAACACATCTGATGTCAGGTTCAAACAAGTAGTAAAAGCTAGATGTACTTTTGAAAATAATCTTCATACCATAGAAACTTCTTAAAACAATAAAATGTGAACTGAGGCAGCAGATTTACAATGGTAAGTGTTTAATCCAAAATGATGAGCTACTAAAGATTAAAGTAAAAATAAATTTGATAATTTTTCACTCCATAGGGCTACGTACAAATTTGGAAAAGAAGGTGACAATATGATGGAACTTGTCTATCATTAGAGAACTGGACAGAGTGAGACAAAGGTTGCCAGGTCTGAATATGAGCAAGCTGCTAGGCTGACACAAAATACTGCACAATAAAGAGTTAGCACAGCACTCGGCATTATTTTGTGTGGTTCTCTATAATCAAGTGTGATGGCCTATCCATAAAAGCAGGCTAATTCAGGCCCTGGGGCTAAAGATTTGCAGCCTGATTCAGCTGCATGTAAACATCTGCAGTCCTCACTTAAGGTAAAGCTTGCAAAAAATATATATAATGATGTGCACAGTCCTAAGAACAAGAAAGCACCATTAGGGATTCTGAAAGGCCAAACAGACCTTTCTAACTAGACAGTGATCAGTAATGTAATGATCAATGAATATAAGTGAAATATGTTCTGCTTGGACCTTAGGAAAATCAGTTCTGCACAGCATAAGTAGTTGCTAATAAACTGCTGAATCTAATAGTTAAAGGAAATACAATCAAATGTCTGAAAGCTGCTGAAAGAACCAGATCCCAGTTAACATGTGGGGTGGGGGTGCTGTGTTTCCTGGTAACAGTAAAGTTACTTAAAGGGTCCCAAAGGAATGGGTGTAAGGGCTGTATTTAGTTTAGGTCCAAGATATTTTCATAGAGTACATTTAAGATAGTAAAGAAGGACAGAAGCACCCAAAAAATTGAAAAGTGTATTTCCAATATGTATTCTCTGCAGCACTAATGTTCTGTATCACTGTATGTGATTTCTACTTTTTCTTATTTGTCACACTTCCCAACAGCCTTACAGGTTTGGTATGCTGTCAAGATTTCAGTCGTATTTACCTATGAACTTATTTCTGATAAAAAGAAGTTTTGTAAGGATTTCAATCACCACTAAGACTCTGCTGGAAGGTCTGGTGGGAGCAACAGTTTTAAATGAGATGCCAAGCTGTGAGGTCAAGCCAAATGTCCTTGACAATTATTCTAACTTGTACAATATGCACAGTGACCTCATCAAATTACTCTTATGCATTTTACATAGTACTGACTCAATATTTAAACCTGCTTCATATGACTGCCTGATAAGGTTAACTTTCTTGATGATTATGTCTAAATGATTGAGCATTAAGCCCGTCGATTTTAACTTGCCAATTTTTTTTACTCCCAATATAAAAAAACATTTTGTGTGATTTCTATTTGTGGGACAGCAACTGTAGCACCGTGTGTGGTGCATTTCTTTCCCCCATGTTGGTGTGACAATGGAAATGGTATACATAACTTTGGAGGGGTTCAAAATGCTGCTTGAAGGAAGTTTCTTTGAAGGGAAGATCTAGCTAGTTGTTTTCAACTTCTGTTTCAGCTACTGCCAGCTTTTAATTGGATGACATGAAGGGGAATCTTCTGGCAAGAATGGCAGTAGATCATTTCAGTTGCTTCAGGCCACACTTGCTGGATGAGCTCAGAAGCTGGTCTTCTGTGCCTGCGAACCTGCATTCAGAAAGACTAACTTGGTAGTTTGTATCTAGGCTTAAGCCTTTTGATTTGACCTGCAGTTAGAATCAGCAGCCTGAATATTTCATGTTTAAAGTTGTGAATGTCTTGGATGTTGTTACTCCAGCGTTCAATGACTTGCCTGAATAAACACTGTGAATATAATGTAACAGATGCTGTGACAAATGCAAAAATAAATATGAAGATTTCACAGAAATGGTCTACAGAGAAAATGTGTTCTGGCAAGAAACAATAGCAGTAACAATTAAATCATGTTTGTTAGCCATCTGACAGACACAAGGGTTTCAGCTATGCTGCTGGTGACCTGAGTAAAGGAAATGATTCAGGGCACAGGGAAAGGAATCATGGTGATCTACTGACAACTCTTTCACTGTGTGCCAAATATACTGAGAAAAGAAAAAGCAGCCAAAATAACTTTCAGTGAATCCTGTGTGTATTTTTTTTGCAAGAGTGGTGGGGCACACAAACATAATCATATATACCTATTCTTCAGTCATGCAATAATGTTGAAAAAAGAAAACTCCACGGTTGCAGAAAGCTATTTTGGCAAAATGTCCTTGAGTTGCTATCACTCAAAGTAAGAGTTCATAAAGTTACATGTTCCCCTGGAAAACGGACAGGATGAGGAATGAAAGTTCAACAAGGAATTAAGACAGGGTAACAAAGCAGGTGACTTGTGCAAAATAATACTAGAAGAAACAATTTCAAAGAGCACAGCATGTAGAAACTGGAAGGGCTGATACTGACAAAGACAATACAAATTAGAAAAAGTCATGTCAGATAATTAAGAAGAAAGAAACAAGGTGCACTCATTAGGCCAGTAACCTAAAAATAACTAATAAGTTTAAAATCTGGGCGATATCTTTAAGAAATGTTTTCACCTCTATTTTGGTGACCTTACTGCTGCTTCCTAGTGTCCATCCACCTCTACAGACACAGCCTTGCAAGTGATGAGAAAAGCGTGTCTCAATGCAGCATTATCCTAATGTCAGCTTTTACTTTAAGCTTACATTTTTTTTATTTCCTCATGCAAGATATGCAATGAAGTCCAACAGTTCATGCACATGTACATCCAAGGTCACATCCCTCCACTGTGGATAATCTTGCTCAAGTTAGGATACCCGAGATCCCACCAAGGGTTGTAACCAGGCAAAAGAAGCCTTACACCTTCATTCCCAAAAAAGGGGAAGCTGGTAAAATGCTGCTCAATCTATCCTTCCATCAAAACTATGACATCCACTTTGCTAATCAAACATAAGTCACCTGTGCCACAAGCAGAACATTGTCTCTCTGTGCCAGCAGGTTAGCACTACACATTTTAAGAAAAAAGTTCTAAACTAAACAAAACTTAGAACACTGATACGCCATATGAGAAAATCACATTCATGTCACACGTTAACAAGGACTGATAATGGAACGAGGCTGTTTTCAAGCAACACATGAAAAAAGCTTTAGCATCCTTTCAAACTTTTCTCAAAGTAGTAGGAAACATGCACTGTTACTATTTGCTGTCAGTCACTGAACGGCAATCAGCAAAGCAGCAATCATCAGAAAAAGACAAATGACAGTTTGCACTCTTGAAATTAGTTGTACAATTAACTCTACATATTACAAGTTGTAACCCCAAAGAATGGACAAGTATGACCATAAAGATTTACTTATTCATTAAGTTTATTAATTGGTGAAGTAGACTGATCCAGAAGAACCCATTTTAGCTACAGCCTGGATGAACAATAACTGCATACAGATAGCAACAAAAAGAACAATACACAGACAAGATTAGCCAGGTCAAAGTACATTTGAGTACATGTAATGCATCAAGTACTGTATGAATATTTGTTTAATACAGTTATAAGCTGATGGGGCAGACATAAAGGTCATAAGGTTGTCAGTACACAGAATTAGGATGGATTGTTTGAGGTGTACCACTATTCAGTCATCTGCACACATATATATTTGAAATTAAGTAAAACCAAGTTCGCTGTTTAACAGCATTCTACTGAAATGTCATGGTATTTCAAGTTGCATTGTTTATAATGTGCTAACATTCAGACTTTGAAGTATCTGTGGTGGTACAGCGGTAGCGTTGTTGCCTCACAGCAAGAGGTTCTCCTGTTTGATTCTCGGCTGGATTGCCTTCTGTGTGGAGTCTGCATGTCCTTCCTGCAGTCGAGTGGCCTCCAAAAGACATGCGTGAATGGGCGTGGGGCTGGCAACTCGGCACCATAAAAATCAACTGCCAATCATTAGCGGACCGGAGTTCCGCTGTGTCGACCCCTGACCGGGAAAAGCCGAAAAGACAAACAAACATCTAAAATATAAAATCCACAGCAACTTACAACTTCAGAAGTCAGATGTATATTCAGTGTAACAATTTTCAGCTCCAGTACTCAACAGGCAACCCTCATCAAGCACACATTGGCACATACCTCACATGGTAAAAGCAGTTATGTTCAGTCTGCATCTAAGGAAGCAGCCATTACAAAGGTATAATGACTTAAGCTCTTGCGAATATTCAGTAGAATTCAATACACTACGGCTACATTAGCAATTTCCACTCATCGCACCCTCACCTTCACCTATTTTTAGCATGCATTTACAGGATTCTTATCTGAGCATTTCCAACAAGCTTAAAAGCCACTTACAAAAAGGAAATCTAAATCTCTTTCGAGATGCTACGAAAGTCAATAACTGAGCCTTTAACCAACCAATAAATCAGAAGTCAGAACAGTAAATGAGCTGTGGAAAACTTTAGACATGAGCAACTTTAAAGACAAAAACTGGCAACATTCCTTTTTCAAAACCTGCTATCTTAAACCTACCCTGTTATAATTTATGAAATAGTAATCTGTAAATTCCACTTAAAAACATAACAAAACTTGTGATGGGGTGGGGCCTTTTACTCAAGAAGCCAGGACCGTCTTAAGTTAGGCAGATTTTTTTATGATGGCTTCATATACAACTCGTAGCCGAACAGTAGCTTGGTAAATGGCAAATAATGCAGTACTTCAAACAGCTATCACTACTGATTCTACAATGCACAGCTATCACTACTGATTCTACAATGCCCAAGTCAGTAGAACAGTTGTCACCTCTGTCAAAGCAAAGATGTTCTGCATGTTGTAGGAGTCTCTGATGTCAAACAGAACTACATTAACTACATATCAGAATAAAGCTACCTCACTCCACTATGACGATCCCACCCCACCCCACCCTGGTAGGTAATACAAAAGGTGCTATTGTGTTCCAAGCAAGAAAAAAGCACAAGCTCAGCAGCACAGGCGACATGCCTTTTCACTACTTAAGCAAAAGTAGTTATAGAAGTACTGAATGTGCTACAAATATTAAAAATATTGCAAAAAATATTTAGAAATTAAGCAATAATCTAGTTTATTCCACTGACTGGGGTAGCATCAGTATATTGTGGCTAACTAAATCTTTCAATGAAACACAAAGCTATTGTGTTCTACAACTACTTTTGGCCAAGATAAGTAATTTTGTTTGTAGACATTCAAAAATGTATTTTAGATGTATACACTTCACATGATTTTGAAGATACTTTTAAACAGTTTTGACAAAATATATCCAAAAGCATCAATTTTTCCCCTTATTAGAGAGCTCCTAGATATTTTGTTCCTTTAAATATATGGATGTCTTATCTATACAAGAGAAGTTTTCAGAACCACCTGACATAAGTGGAATTACTTGCTTGGTCTTGCACACACGCAAACTGTTTTTTTGAAGGGGTGGGGGGGTGCACAGCTGAAAGCCCAAGCACCTAAGGAATTTGAAAGCAAAAACTTTAATAAATAATCTATACTACAAGGCTAGAGCAAAAAGGTGTGCACATAGTCCAATCATGTACAAACTTCTGGGCATACAGCGCCTCATAGCAAAAACAGCAAATCCCTGGGCTGAGACTGAAATTGGCCCAATGGGATCAGCATTCTACTCTGGTTAACACATTTAAAAGAAAATAAATAAATGATAAAAAAATGGCACAGCCAGATGGAAATGGATAATAACTGCAAGCCCTTCACAGAAGAATATTTGCTCCTAACAATGCACAATAGTTTGGCTTAAAAGTTAAACAACAAATATACTATACCCCCTCTGTCTTTCTTAAGTTAGATGCTCCCCATATTAAATGCAATTTTTAGTGAAACAAATATTTGTTTCACTAACACGCATTTTGAAATCATCATAAACTTTACAAACTTCCACTTTATTTTGTTTTACTCTGGTCTTTACATATGTTTCTTGAAAATATAACCAAACTATTATCAGAGACCCGATCATAATTCCCTAAGGCTCCACAGATGAAGAATACACTGGAGGAGCCTTCTTCTAAAACATGGAGAGGCAGGAAAAATCATAAGCTGTTTTTTTTTTTTTAAACAGGTTAAATTGAAGAGCATGAAGACTGAGGACCACTACATTGTGTGATGCAGAAGTCACTGGCTGTGAATACAATAATGATCATGCACTTAGGTATTATGCTGTAGAAACAGGTGTTGAATTGTTCATCTATTTCAGCAGCACTCAGGAGGAGATGGAAAGTTTACAGTTAATCTCAATTATCTTATACGTATATCTATGAGTAAGTAGTTCACTAGATATAATAGTTTTTCAGTACCATATTATTTACAAATGTATGAGGGTATTATATGCAATACTTACTTATTTTTTTCTATCTTGGTAGTATGGCCAACTTGAAATGCATACCAATATATATATACTATACACTAATATGTAAATGGTCTCTTTCTGTATACTAGAATGTATGTACTTGTCTTTATTACTAAACATACTGTACTGTATTACCATACAAAACTGTGACTGTTAACTGTCATGTGGAGCTTTTTTTCCCTGGGCCTCTGCTGAAAATGGACTAGTTGTCCAGTTGGACCTTCCCAATAAACCAATGTCAAATAAATAAATAAAATATTAGTGGATTGAATAATGGCTGCAAAAGAGGTATTTATATAAATTTTAAAAACATTTCATTCTCAAGTTATCTTTTTACAGGAAACAAATTTAATAAAAGAAGATTTGGACAGACAATACTAGACACTATTTTGTATTGACTAGCTCTCGTTATAAACAAAACAAAAGAGGAGTGGCTATTTTATGGAAAAGTTGTTTGCATCTACCTAAAATCCTGAATACATTTAGTGATGAAAAAGACATATTTTGTTCATTGACTTCAGAAATTCAAAGGAAACTATATACTTTTATTAATGTCTACTGGATACCTGGATTGGGAATGCAAACAGTTAAACAGTTGGGGGAAAGAATACAAATATTAAAGGGAAACATTATTTCTGAAGGTGACTTTTATTTTATTTTATCTGATAAGGATACCAACACTGACTGTAAAAGCCTGCTTCAGTCAAGGCTAGGGTTCAATTTACTAACCTATATAATATGAGAGATGTAAATGAGTTTTCAGAATCAGACTCGCTCTTTACACATTTCTCACATGCATGGGACACAATCACAAATAGATAAGAGTATGTATTTCTAATGAGATCATGCTAAAGCAGTCTCTTGTCCACTGTTGGATCATAATATGATATTATTTGAAGTTTTATTGAGTTCTAGTAATAACATCCCAATTAAAAGGATCCCTGCATGTATAAGCAATATGTAATACTTTAAGGAGTTCACTTTTATTGAAATTAATCATACAAATAACACCTCAGAGATTTTTGTATAGCACTCTTTAAAGGCATACCTTTTTGGCAAAATTACAAGTTGTTATACACAAAAAAAGAAACAATGGTACAGAGAATTGAAAGAGTTACAGGAGAAAATTCGTAGGTTAAAATTAGATAGTAAAAAAGGAAATAACCTAATAGAAGAAATAAATAGCTTAAACAGCAAATATTTAGACATTTTACAACGTATAACTATGATAAATTTAGAAAAAATAATTAAATCCTAAACCCATGCATAAATTGCCTATGAGAACAAAGATGAGTGCTAAATCTAACCACATCAAAGAATTATACTCCACTAGTAGTAAAAAGGTTATTGAAATAGAAGATGTGCTGGATGTTTTCAGGTCTCATTTAATAAGATTAATCAATAAAAAGCAACATTGGATATACACGATCTAATTCAAAACATTTAAAAAAAATATACAGAGGATTAAATAAAAATAACTGACAGGCGTATGTCAACATCTGAATGCAAAATTCAAATTAATAAATTAAAACCCAATAAGGCACCTGGAAATGACAGTATAATACATGAACTATACAAAATGATGACTAAGGATGCTTTGAGTACTACTAGATGTATTTTCAATAGTTAAAGGACTTACAAAGGTACCATCATCTTGGAAATACACCCTAATATCCCCAGTTTTAAAACCTGACAAGTACTCAACACAATGTTCTCATATAGACCAATTTCATTATTAAATTACCTGAACCTCCTGGAACCTACCTTATTGCAGCTCTGTTTCTTTTTTCTTTATTGATTGTTTTTCTCTCCACGCTGTGTCTGCTATTTGTTTCTACCCACTATGCTTGGGCTTACTCCGCTCCCCTATCCTATCCCCATTCCCAACCACCAACACTTCAGTTACATTTATGCTCACCTTAGCTTCAATCCTCATTAGCTCCCATCCAATCACTTTCCTTTCCAAATAGTTGCATTCAGATCTGTAACACCCACAGGTTTATCTTACGTCTACCAATTACACATAGCTTTCACCACCCTCCTTATGTAGTAGACATCTTCTAACTCCACATGTGCTAACCTATAACCTCTACCCCACTATAACCCACCATAACAAAATACCACTTATATACAAACTGACACCCTTCAGCCTATTGCCCTTAACCCTCCTACTACAACTTACTCCACTACAAATTTACGTCTACCACAAACCTACATCCATAACCTCCACTCAAAGACTACCTCTCAGTACTTCTCTAACCTATATACAACAGATAACATTCTCTGCTTTAAACTAAAAGTCCTCTCCTTAAATGATGAAGTTAACATAAACCACACCACCTACATTCACCATAACATAAGAAACAAACAAGAACCCACTAGTGTCCTACTTAAATACTCCAAACTTACCTTAAGCAGAGATATCCATCCCAATCCAGCTATCCTCTTCTCATCTCCAACCTTGCACATCTCCTACAAATTCCTAAACGTAACTACAATTAACCTGCAAAGTATTTGAAACAAAGTCCCTGAATTCCATGCCTGGGTAACACATAACAAGTCCTACATTATTGCCACTACAGAAACATGGCTAAAACCATACATCAAAAGCTCAGAATTCCTTCCCCTTTGCATGCCTGTGCTCAGATAGGCCCTATAAAAAAGGTGGTTGTGTGGCATTGATCTATCCCAACACCTTCAATATAGTCTCATACAACACATCCATACCAAACTTCTCTACTGCAGAAATCTTAATAGCCTTACTAAAAATTAATGAATGCAAAAACCTCTGTATCACTGTCCTGTACATCTCTCTGGCAATAATATTCCCATACTAAAGGGCATCCTAGCTTGGACATCCAACAACACAACCACAGAAACAATAATTATTGGCAATGTTAATATTAATTGGTTTGATTTCTTACAGCAACATTCCTCCTCAAACATCAATCTATATAACTTCAGCCAGCTTATCACTGATATTACCAGACCCAACAAAAACAACAGCTGTAGGACAATCTTAGATTGTATCATGGTCTATGACCCCCAATAAAAACTCCACCGTAGGAACTCTCCCAAACAGCATCAGTGACCACTTACATTTTATAATATGTAAGACCACAACAGCATTAAGTTTACATCTCTACAGAAACAATAAAAAACTAATTTTTGCCCTACAACCTTTAACAATACTTTAAACAGCATTACCTGTGATCCCTTAAAAATACTTCCTCTAGACGAAGCAGCAGAATTTTTCAACTCTACATTCCTTAACATCTTAAATAGCCTTGCACCTCCTCGGCTAAAATGTGTAAAATCTAGTCATGTCCCATGGCTCACTAAAGCAACCAAACAGAACATGGCCACCAGAGACAAAGCCTGGAATCTTTGGCAAAAGCACAAAAAACCCTCTGATCTTATAACCTACAGACACCTTCACAACCAAGTAAAGTGCGTAGTTATTAAGAGCAAAAAAGAATACTATCATACTTAAAAAAAACACACACAAACAAAATCCAAAACACTTTTGGAGATCAATTAACACCCAGGGTCAAACAATAACCCCTGTCCTAATCCAGAAAAAAATCCCATTGAAATATCCACACTCTAACATATATTTTATAAATGTCATAGCTAATCTCACCACCAACTTCCCTCAAAATCATCCTAACCAATCAGACCCTCCAACAACAAATTCTTACTCTCCCCTCTCACATAACTTGTCTCTAGCACATATCCCTACTGCCACAGTAAAGAAACTACTTCTGAAACTAAAACTATGCACCAATGCCCCCGACAACCTGCCCCCATAATTCCTTCAAAAAGAGGCAAACTCCTACTTTGTCACTTTACTTCTCAATATGTCCATTTGAGAGTCTTACATTCCCACCATATAAAGCATTTATCCTCCCACTGCACAAAGGCGGAAACAACACAGACATCTCCAACTTTCAACCCATTGCCATTTTCTCTCCTATTTCAAAGATCCTCAAAAAATGTATTCACATACATTTCCTTACCTATCTACATGACAATAACCTTCTGTCAGTAACCCAGCATGATTTTAGACCAGGACATAGACCCACTACAGCTCTTGTATCTTTCTGTGACTCTGTTAATTGGGCTAGAGATGCCGAGAAACTTGTCTCCTCTCTATTTCTTAACCTTTCCAATGCTTCTGATACTATCTCCCACCCTCATCTTCTTGGAAAACTCTCCATCTTAGGAATCTCTCCCTTTACCCTACATTGGTTTTCTAACTACCTCACAGACAGGCACAACAAGCTACTAAGTGGCAACACTCTTTCTCCCCATTCCTCATCATCACCACTGGTGTTCCCCAAAGATCCATCTTAGGGCCTCTGCTATTCAGCATTTTCATCAATGATTCCACTCTACTCTCACTCAAGGTACAGTTATCCAATATGCAGATGCTTCTACTATCATTTGCATTGCCAATTCTCCACCCAGACTCCTAAAACTTGCCCAGTCAGCTCTCACCTCCATTGAACTATGGATGGCTAACAGCCACCTTGCCCTAAACCCTAAAAAAACTAAACTTGTCCTATACATCCCCAAGATGACCATTACTATAAACAAAGACTCTTTCTCTATTCTATCCGAGGATAGTACTACAATTGATGTTGTCACACATACTAAACTTCTACAAGTCACCAGAGACAAACACCTAACTTTCGATATGTACATTCACAACAACATTAAAAAAGCCAATACAAAGACATGCATCTAGAATGTTTCTCCCCGGGCCTCCTCTGAAAATTGGCTTTGTTCCAAGTCGGGACTTTCCCGGTAAACAAATAAAAGCACACCAGAAACTGGGCATGCTATACTGTCACAAAACATTGCTCAATTACTCCTCAAAACTAGAGCTTGCTTCCTCCTCCTCGGTCCCATCTCTTCTTTATGGCACTCCTCTCTTTACTACCATACATGCCAGTCTTAAATCCAAACTAGGCTCATGCTATAACAAAATTGCAAAGTTCATCACTAATGGATGACATTCATCTCACCACTGTGCCTCTCCAATTACTAAACTGGGAAGAACTTCCTCATCATCTTACATATATGCCACTAACAACTGCTCACAAACTAATATTCAATCCATTGAGCTGCCCTGCCTTCTCCATTTACACTATACTAACCTAATCGACCTCTGTGCTATGAAAATCAAATGCTCTTGCAAATAGAAAAACCTAACCTCTTCGCCGGTCAAATGCTCCACTACTAGACTATGGAACTCCCTCCCACCTTCACTTAGATCCACCAGCAATGCATCTTTCTTCAAAACATCTTTGAGACAACATCTTTCCTCACAATGGCTATGCTCATGCTAGTTCCTCACACTCTATAACCTCTCTCCTACTACTACTCCCACCTTTCTTACCTCCATCCTATATTACCTTCTAAAACTTGACCCCCAATTCCAGATGATATTCTATTTCTGTGACTATGTATACATGTACTGTCAGTAGATAGATTTATGTACAGCTCAATTGTGTCATTACTTATTTTAAGACTTAGTTCACTGTTTAAAACTTGTTGCATTAGCCAGATGACTTTTTATATCACATGTATGTATTGTATACATCATTGTGGAGCTTTTCTCCTCAGGCCTCCACAGAAAATGGGCACTGTTTTTAATGATAAATTTATGCTGACCAAATCTATTCCAACTTGTGTCACAAAATAAAATACCCTTTTTTATGGAGTATCTTAACATTAGCAAGAAAAGCCACCCCCAAGAACTGGAAGAATCAGACTACTCCTACTGTGAAGGAATTTGTACAACTGGCAATTGAAGTTTGTTATCTTGAACTTGTCACAATCAAGACAACAACATCTAGAATCAACTCTTCAAGTAATATATGGTTGCAATTCAAAGAACTGCTGAACAACTACTCTAATTACATTTCTTTTTCTGTTTAAAAAGGTTTGTTTTATAGTAAACACCACTGTATATAGTTATTTTAGTTATTATTGTTCTTTTAAATATGTATATTTGTTTTATAATATTTTTATCATCATAATGTCTTGTAACATTTTCAACCGAAACAATTGAGAAAAAAAGGAGATGGACTGTGATTGTTTTGATCTGCAAGGATATAAAATGTGATATACACATGGTTACAATTATTTTACACTGATTCTGTTGTTTCTTTGGTGTACTGTGAAGTACTATCTCTTGCTGCTGCAATCTGCTGTGATTTATGACTTTTTTAAAGAGGCCAAAAGAGGCCACATATTTGCTTCTGCAGTGCAGATAACTTAACTCAATGCTGTCTTGTAGGGGAAAAAGCTGTTGAGGGCTGAAAGTCAGAGATGGAGTTACTCATCTACAGATTCAAGATGAGTAGTAAGGAAGGGAGCCAAGTTCAGGCTACTGTATTTATGAATTCTCCTGAGGTTTCTGCAGTTGTCATTTGCTCTTGCCAGACAGAAAAACTAAATGCCAAGAAGTGTATAACTGCATCCTTCAGCAAGCATCACGCCCCTTATAACTATCACATTGACAACATACCATTGAAACTTCATCCCTTAGTTAGGGACCTAGGAACCTATGTTGACAATGAACTGTTCTTTGACCACCATGTATCCACTGTTGTAAGGAAGACATTTTTCACTGCACAGCTTATATCTAAAGGTATTGCATCCAAATCCAGTTATGCAATTGTTCAACTTTACTCGGCACTCATTAGGCTTATCATCAAGTATATGCCCTTTCGGCATGTACCTGTCCATACACTTCTATTAACTGAATGATCACAACACTTTCTCACTTAAAAAAATCAAATCATAAAAAACTATGCAGACCATCTCAAAAACTTGCCTCTCTTTTCAATATCATACAAGCTACTGACAGGTGACCAGTGACTTGAGTATAGAGGTCAATGGAGCCTATTTTGTCAGACCATTTGCACATTCACAACTCCAATGGTATTATAAACACTCAAGGGATCTCAATCTATTTTTTCAGTTATTTTTAAGTGTAATGGGGATATTAATGTAAATAGGTGCTCAGTTTGTTTTCTTTTTTCTTTCTCCCCTCTCACTTTCTCCATGTTCAGATTTAAGAAATGTAGGTACTGCAATGTGAACAAAAAATCTGGTTAAAAGAGCATGACAAAAGAAAAAAAAAGTACTTTTTCCTCATTCTAGCATAGGGGAATGACTAGGTTAAGGCCATTAACTTTATATAATAAATTTTAACAGAAATCAAGTAAATGAAAAAGAATATTGAATATTATCAGGCTTTTTTTCTATTATACAGATTTGTATCTGGTTCGCATGTCTCTAGCAGGCAATCTGATAAAGAGAAATGGCTTGGAGAAATGTTTTCTGAAATCATTCAAGTGTTCTCCTAGTTGAAAGAGCTGTAGAGATGAGGCAAAACCTTGCAACACTTAATAGAATCACAGGCTCTACCAAACGTCTACAGCATGGATAATCTTTATTTCTGTTTATTTCAAATGTGTGTGTGTACCTGTCAGTTTGGAATATTAGTTCCTATTAGGAGGGTAAAACTTCAATATTTGAAGATGTACATAGTTTTTGTGCAATTAAGTTAACAGGTTTTTGGGGCTATTGATTGTGTGTGTGTGTGTGTGTGTGTGTGTGTGTGTGTGTGTGTGTGTGTGTGTATTTTTGCTTGAGGGTTTTCAATAAAACAAAAGTTCTATAAGATGTTTCATAGGCTCAAATAGAAAAGACAAGAAACAGCTGTACAAAAGATTAACCTGCCAAACAGTGCAACCATGTAACATAAAAGCTGGAACTAGACAATTAACAAACAAGCTGTTACACATGAAAGGTGGGAATAATAAGCCCTCAAGAATATGATTCTTTCTATAATGTCTTTAAACTTTAACGGTCTCCCAGATAAATACTAAAAAGAAAGAGCAGTGAACTATATTGAAAAATGTAGAGTGCAAATAGCTATGCTACAGGAGACGCACTTGGAAACAACTGAGCATGTGAATTTGATAAAGAAAGGTTTTCAGTATGGTTATTCAGTTGAACACATGGGACAAAGGAAGAGAGGAGTACTTATAATAATTACAAGAGGAGCTCCAATAGTAATAGAAGAGGATAAAAAATACAATAATAGTAGATATGTAGTACTAAGGGGCTACTGACAAGGGAGGAGGATTACACTGGCATGTATTTGTATTCCACAAAAAATTGCTATAATGGAGCTTAAGAAAATTCTGGGAGAAATAATCAGTTTTCAGCAAGGAATATTACTTGTAGGTGGGACTAGAAATTCCTTATCAACAGTAAAGATGTGTTTGGAGGGCCAGAAAGGAAAATATAACAAAGGAAGTTAGGTTTCTAAAGAAATTTATAAAAATATTTGCCATGGAATATGTGAATTCAGTACCCAGAGTTTGGAGTGAATTTACATATTATTCCCCAAGATCTAAAAACTGGGCTAGGCTGGACAAACTTTACATTTCACAGGAACATGTGCATTTAATTGAAGGTCTTGATAAACACCCAATAACTACTTCAGATCATGCGCCGATAATAACGAAAATAAAAACCCAGGATAATGTAATAAAATAAGACACTGGTGCTTTTCCACCTATCTGCTGAAAAGAAAGGAATTTAAGGAATGGTTACTGGAGATTATTCAGGAGCTAGTCGAGAGGATAGATATTACTTCTGAAAATACAGCTAGGGAGTGGGATAAAATTGCAGTTTAAAAATAGGGTGGAAATAAAAGAAAGGGAGCTATGGTTAAGAAGGAACAAGAATTATTTACAGAGAATAACAAATGTTAAAGTATTGCAGAATAGGGTGAATCTCATAGAACAAGAGGATCAGCTGCAGAATGATAAGAAAAAATAAGGAATTACCTTAATAATATACATGAGTTTAGAAAGACTGCCGTTAAACAACTGTTTTTTGATAATAACTCTAGAGTACAAAAACCTTTAGCACAAGGACTCAGGCAAAAGAAAGTAGAAAGGGCTGTCACCAAGCTTAGGGAGCCTATATCAAGCAATCTCGTAGAGGTATTAGAAATACTTTGGATATTCTATGAAAGTCTGCAGCAAACAGAGAAATATGGAATCAAGAAAAAATACAAATGGAAATGTTTATGGAAGAATTAAATATGCCAAGGTTAGAGGTAGATGAGGCTCAATTACTAATGATTAGGATAGTAGGAGATGAGATAAAAATTGTGATGTATAACTAATCTACAATAAAAGTCTCCAGGAATAGATATTATTCTTGTGGAAGTTTGAAAGCTAGGACGGAAAAAAATGATAAAGATCTGGAAGGTTTGGTTCAACAGTATTTTAAGAGGAGGCGAATTACCAATATCCTGGAAGAAAGCAGTGGTAGTTGTTATACCTAAAGAGGGTAAAGATAAATGAGATCCAGCTTCATACAGGCCCATTTCAATACTAAACCATGATTATAAAGTGTTTGTGTCTATAATGGCTAAATGAATGGCAAAAGTAATACCAAAATTGATAGAAATGGATCAATGTGGTTTTGTGGAGGGGTGGCAAACATTTGGCAACAACAGTGATGATCCAGAGGGAAGAAGAATGTAAGAAAATACTACTGTTGTTGGTGGGTCTTGATGCAGAGACAGCATTTGACAGAATAAACTGGCACTTTATGAGCAGGGCAATGGAAGCATTTGCATTCCCTGAAAAGATTATAAGGTTGATTAGGAAGATGTATTGGTGAACAGAGGTAAAAATTAAAGTGGGTGGGGTCCTCTTTGATAATTTCTGCTTGAGCTGAGGAACCCCTCATCCCCTTTGTTATCTCCATTATATTTAGACTGATTGGCAAAGAAAATAAGGGATTAAGAAATTCAAGGATATTATTGGTATGGTAGTCAAGAAAAGCTGGCTCTATTTGAAGATGATATTTTATACATGACAAAACCAGAAAGAGACATTACAGTGTTGTGGAACATTTTTTTTGACAGTTTCAAATCTTTTTGGGATACAAAATTAATAAAGCTAAAACAAAGGCAATAGCGGTAAATTGTGTACCCATACACAAACTGGTTCAGCAATATTGATGTTTATGGGGCTGTGATAAAATGAAATATCTAGGAGTATGGATTAAAAATAATTCTAGTGCAGCAGCTAAAGATAAGTGGGAAGAGAATAAAAGATAATACAAAAACTGAGAAAATGGAAGCTTTGTTTAATGTTTATGAACAGTAAGATACAAGTAGTTAAAATGTTTTTAGTCCCATTAGTCTTGAACACAGGTCAGGCATATTTTTATCAACCAGACAAGAAGCTGTGGAGAGTAAGAGCAGGATGACTTTATCTAGGAAAGGATGAAGGCAAAAGTAAAGTGAGATAAGATTGTTCTTCTAGTAGAATAGGGGCAAACTGGGATTACCCAATTTGAAGGGGTATTTCAGAGTTACACAGTTAAGGCTCATATATATACCACAAGCAGAAAACTAATACAAAGTGAAATGTACAACGATGAAACAGGGGGCAGTTCAAGAAACAAGGACAGACTGGGATTATGGATGCAGGCCTTTAAGGAGAACAACAATTATTATACAGAATATTACATCCAGAAAGTATCCTAAGAACTAAGCCAACAAGAGAATGGAGAAAGGTGTTTCTGCCGATAGGGATGATTGCAATTAGGGATACAGACATAAGGCAAGATGTGGCTGGAATATATTGGAGAAAAACTGGTAAAGGAACCAAGGTATTAGAAGTGACTAACTAGTTAACAGAATGGGAAGATGCCAAGAAGTTATTTTGACTGCAGGTAAGAGACTGCCTTCCCTATCAAGGATTTTTATCAGAGTATAGGCTAAAAGAAAGAAATAGGGGGGTTCTAAATGAAAGACTAGCACTGATAGAGGTTTTAATAGAATCTAGAACAGAAGTTGCCATTAAGAAAGGAATAATTAATAGAGCATATAAAATATTGCATGACATCTATAAAAATCAATCAGAGGAGTTTAGGAAGAATTGGGTAGACAGAGTGGATAATCAATTCACAACGAAACAATTGGGGGAATATATGTATGTCTCTCAAATATGTAACAAAATCTAGAAGATTTAGGATCTTTGCCTTGAAGTGTTTACACAGGTATTTTTATACCCCAATCAGACTCCAGAGGATTTTTCCTAAGGTAGACAGCAAATGATGGAAGTGTGATAGGGAAGAAGGTAACAGGGAACATATTTTCTGGGAGTGTAATGACTTGGCAGACTTTAAAGATTCCCTGCAAACTGCTGTGTCAGAGATGCTGGGTGAGCAAATTAGAGTAATTAGGGAAATGATTTTTCAGAGCTATGATACAGAATTGGAATTGCCTAGACACATTAAGGCCTTGCTGAGTATAATTATGATGGCTGCCAAAAAAAAAGCAATTACTAGAAAATGGAAATCAAAGTCTAAATCCGGTTTATCAGAAGTAGAGAAGATTATAACAGAGATAAAACAACTGGGATCGTCAGAAAAGGGTAGGAGCAAATTACATAAAAAATGGGAAATGTGAGAACAATACATGCAGAGGAGGAGGAACAAAGTGATACTTTGTGAATTGCAAACACTTTCATCTTTCCCTTAGCCCATGAGAATGTTATATTCAGCTCAGCTAATTAATGAAATCTGTTGTCTTAGGTAAGAGTTTTATTCACCTTCACACTACAAAAGGATCAACGGGTCTATAGGCCACAGGAACTGAAAGTATGCAGGTTTTCTGACAGTACTCAGCATAATAGTTGAGAATTTTGTAATTGAATAGCTTTATGACCTCACTACATGTGAAATAGCCAAAAAAAGCTAAGGATGCCTTGCTTTGCATGTTCAGCTATCAATTATGAACGTTTTGTTTTTTTGCTAAGAAAAAGTGACTCAACAGAACAGGAGACACATTTCTAAAGAAAGTACCATGGAATTTTATTCAGTCCCAACATGGAATACACTGTAAACTGTGAGCTTTGGTCGGTTAAGACCTGCATGCTATCAACTTGAATGCATAACAGAAGCTAAGTAACTTTTATCTGCACTTTTTAAAGTAATTTGTTTGTGTTGCATTGAGGAATATCTAGCTGGAAGCTGTGACTGTTTTTCAGTAGGTTCCCGCCCACCCTCCCTGTTTTTGTGTTGGTGTTAATCTTGGTGGCTTTGAAACTTCCCGCCCCTCTTGTAAATTTGCACTTGGATACTCCTCCTGGGCCCATCTCATTTGCTCACTCAAATAAAAAAAAAAATTATCTGCTTTTACTGTATTTGTGTTTCTTCCTACTTTATTTTGCTTTTGCGTCATCTTAAAAGTACTCAATTGTATTTATTACTGCTTGGTGTAACTCACTCTAAGCTTTTTAGTTTAAGCACTTGGGCTTCAGACCAGTTGTTTTACATTAAGAAGGTTTGTGCTCTGCACTGTAGTAGCAGGACAGGTAGCTTACATCCTTCTAAGTTGGGAACTGCTGATTGAGGACTCAGTGTTTGTTATTCTAAAAGTGTATTAATTCTGGTTTAAGCACTTGGGCTTCAGGCCAGTTATTTTACATTAAGAGGGTTCGAAGTCTGCACTCTTGTGGGAGGAGAGGCTGGACTCTGTCCTTCTGAGCTGGGAATTTCTGGTTAAAGGCTTATAGTGCCTGCATATTTGAACTGCTTCTTACTAAATTGGTACACCTTGTTTGCTGTAGCATAGACTAGATCCAGGCCTGCTGAATGTAGCTTTGTTTGTATAACTTGAGCACTAATCCAGGCATTCTTTAAAGTATTCAATTGCATTTATTACTGCTTGGTAGTAACTTGATTAAAGTGTAGCTATCATTCTAAGTCTTTTGGATTAAGCACTTGGGCTCAGACCAGTTGTTTTACATTAGGAAGGTTTGTGGACTGCACTGTGGTGGCAGGACAGGTAGCTTACATCCTTCTAAGTTGGGAACTGCTGATTGAGGGCACAGTGTCTGTTATTCTAAAAGTGTATTAGTTCTGGTTTAAGCACTTGGGCTTCAGGCCAGTTATTTTACATTAAGAAGGTTCGTGGTCTGCACTCTTGTGGGAGGAGAGGCTGGACTCTGCCCTTCTGAGCTGGGAATTTCTGGTTAAAGGCTTATAGTGCCTGCATATTTGAACTGTTTCTTACTAAACTGGTACACCTTGTTTGCTGTAGCAAAGACTAGATCCAGGCCTGCTGAATCTAGCTTTGTTTGTATGCTTGTTTGCTTGTTATTTCCCTGAAATGCTAATTCCACCTAAAACGTGGATTTTCAGCGCTTCTGTGGATCCCTAGTGACATTGTTTCCCCACTTTACTGATTGTTTTTTCTGTGCCACACAAAAGTCCCTCCCCTCCCTGCCCCCAAATCCCACCCGCCCCTAGCACCTCTACATTTAACGACCTCAAGGACACACCCCTCCTTCTTCACAACCAATCATATCTTATACTCCTCCCTACCTCCACCCACCCCTACTACCTCCACATTTATTTCCCTCATAGACAAACCCCTCTCTCTTTACAACCAATCATATCCTATACTCATCCCCACCCCCTTCTATATAGTCTCCCCCCTCCCACACCTATCTACTCCCTGACCAACCTTCCCTTAATACACTCATTTACATCCCTGCACAGGCCATCTTAACATGTTTAATCAAATTCAGCCTTTGCTATTACTAACTCTCCTAACTACTCTTACCTCTACCTATCTCTTAACCTCCTATGAACAACCCCTACCCTTTGCTCTTATAATCCCAAGCAGACATACCCAAACATCTCCCCTAGCCTTATCTATAAGCTATCTCAATACCATCCACAAAACCTCCTACCTTCAACCTAAATATCACCGCCTTTCTCACATTAAATACCATATCTACAGCCTTAAAAAACTTAACTACTGCAAACCCCCTCAACTTTTCAACCATATATTATTCTGCTCATTAATAGATGGAGATATCCACCCCAACCCTGGTCCGAACCCATCCCCAATACCCACTAACTGTCACCCATTCAAAAGAAACCCAACACTATCTACTAAACCTCCCAAATCACTATCAATTGCCCAACTAAATATACGAAGCATTTGTAATAAAATACCTCAAATTCATGCTCTTCTAGATGTCCAACAGTTCGATATACTCTGTCTAACTGAAAGACAATGAGATTATTAGGTAAAAATCCTACCATATTAGAAGACCTATTAAACTGGCTCTAACTAAATCACCCTCAAGAAACAATACTCTTAGGGGATTTTAATATTGACTGGAACTTATGTAAACATACTAATCCATCCACCCTTATTAACCTGCATGGCTTATCTCAAATAATAAACTCCCCAACAAGAATAAACAAACTTAATAACAAAGAAAGTATACTTGACTGGATACTAACAAATAGTCCTCAGCAAAAATATACAACAGGAATTCTCCCAGATGACCTCAGTGACCACTCCCTAACTTACATTATTAGGCATAAAACTTGTCCTACTGTCCCCATCCAAGTCAGATCATTCTGTAGTAAAAAATATTTTGACCTCAGTCTGTTTCAAAATGAACTTATGCTAGTCAACTGGTCACCTCTTAAATCTTTCCCAATAGATGAAGCTGTTAGTTACTTTAATAATGCTTTTCTCACTATCCTTGAACATCATGCCCCAATGCGTTCTATACGTGTCAAATCTAAAACAGCCCAATGGCTCTCAAACAACACTAAGAAACTAATCCTAAGTAGGAATAAAGCCTGGGCTAAATGGCGAACCACTAAAAGCTTAACTGATAATGTCACTTTTAGACAACAGAGAAATATGACAAAAAAAGCCATCATACAAGATAAAAAGAACTTCTATACTCAGCTTCAGCAATCTTCCCTTCACCATCCACATAAATTTTGGACCTCTATCAATAAACTGTTATCCCCTGGTAAAGTTGCCACACCAAACCCGTCTGGCTCTAACCCCGACTGCCCCTTACAAACAGCTAATGCCTTTAACACTTTCTTCACTTCAGCCATACTAAAGCTAGCTAATCAACAAAGCCCAGATACCTCCAAACTATTTACCCCTAGCTCTATTTCCCCCCCATTTCACCTTAAACCCATACCTACTTCTCATATACTGTCCTTACTTCATAAACTAAAACCTACGACCCCCTCTGCCGACAGATTACCAGCAGAATACCTCCAACTAGGTGCAAAAGCCTTAGCATACCCCATCTCTATACTGATCAACAGGACCATAGAAGAAAGTCCAATTCCATCAGTCTGGAAAATCTCTTACATTATCCCTCTTTTCAAAGGTGGTGACTCTACTGAGTATTCTAACTTCCGCCCCATAGCGTTACTATCTCCTCTTGCAAAAATAATGGAGAAATGCATCCACAAACAGTTACTAAATCACCTACTAAACTATAATCTCCTAGCTAATTGCCAACATGGGTTTTGACCATACCATAGTACAAGCACAGCTTTACTATCCTTCATTGACTCAATTAACAAAAACCGCAACAATAATATTCCTTCTTCGGCATTCTTCGTAGACCAGTCCAAAGACTTTGACATGGTCAATTACACACTTCTCCTCCATCGTTTAAAGTCTCTCTCTCTAGATAATCCTGCCTTAAGCTGGTTCACATCCTATCTAGACAACCGAAAACAGGCAGTTCTGTGGGACAACCAACTCTCTGATCTCCTCCCCACCTCTATAGGTGTCCCTCAGGGCTCTATTTTAGGTCCTCTACTGTTCTCCATTTTTATAAATGAACTTCATGTAGCCACTCCACTAACAACTTGTATTCAATATGCAGACGACACTACTATCATTTGCTCAGCCTCAACGCAGACAGAACTTCACTCTCTCACACAAAAAACCTTCACAACTATAGAGCAATGGTTCTCTAATCATTGTCTTCTCCTCAACCCCAAGAAAACTAAACTCCTGCTCTTTCCACCCACCCACTTGTCTCCCTCTATCCATTTTACACTTACATCCAATAATGGCACCATTATCTCTCCTGACCAAACAACAAAACTCTTGGGTATTACTATTGACAATCAATTAAGATTTGACAACCATATTAACTTTACAATAAAATCTACCAACAGAAAACTAGGCTCTCTCTACAGAATCAAATCTTTTCTTACTCCTGAAGCCAGAACTACAATAGCTAGAACCCACTTAATCTCAACCCTATTATACGCTTCCTCCATATACACAAATCTTTCTAAGCATAATCTTAACAAACTAGCTACATCATATAACAACATTGCCAGATTTGCTACTGCCTCTCCATATAGAACTCATCATTGTTTAGATCTTAAAAAACTAGGGTGGCTGGAATTACCCCACCTTATACAATACTATCAACTCACTATTGCCCATAATGCCCTTCATCACCCCAACAACACTCCAATACTCTCTACCCTCATAACACCCTATAACAATCAGAAGTACCTACGCTCCACTAACAAAATACTGATCCAAACTTCCCTATCTAAAACCTCAGCAGGTGACTCCACATTTTCCAACTCAGTTGGCAAAATATGGAACCAGCTACCACAAGGCCTCACAACCCTAACTTCACTCCCCTTATTTCAAACTAAACTAAAATCCTTCCTAACCAACCATTGGCTATGTTCATGCAATAACCCTGGTTAGACATTTTTCTTTTCTATTTTATCTGATTCCTTAACTCCCTTTCTCTTTCTTCTTAACCACAAACTGCAACAGAGTATCTGAGTTTATCATTTTTACTTTTTATTACCCTGCTAAGCCTCATATTATACTCAAATGTCTATACAACCTGTCGCAAGTTTAAAGCATATGTTTTTCCTACTATTGTACATTCATATATATGTTTATATTGTTAAGTAGTATGTAGTGGAGCTTTTCTCCCCAGGCCTCCACTGAAAATGGACATGTATCCAGTTGGACTAGCCCGGTAAACAAATGTAAAATAAATAAATAAAATAAATAAACAAATCTGCACTGCTTACTGTACTTATTTCCTTGTTTCACTTGAAAGAAAGTTACTGTTTGTCATTTTTGCATTTAAGTTACCTGACACTTGCTCACTAAAGCAATTATATAAGTCAGCACTAAAAAATTAAAAGCACTACACCCTCACAAACTCCCCTTGAGGACCTTGTTCCCCATTGGCCCTTTTTTTTTCAATTATAAAGGAATTCCCAATACTATTCTAGCATGTCCAAAGGTCAGTTGTCAATCTCCTCTCCGGTCCAGCTGGTGAATCAGGGAATCTTGAGGCAATGTTACAACTGCCTCATGTACACAGACAACCCTCTCCTCCTCCCAACAAATTCCAACACATGTGAGAGATGCAACCATATAGCCAAACTGGAGGCTAAGCTCTCTCAACTCAGTACTGGTGAAATCTGTCAGGAGAAGGAAACCACACTCACTACAAATCCAGTCTCACATAGACCTACCATGACAGCAAACCAAACACATAAACACACAAAAACATACTCGGATGCTCTAAATAAAAATCTGCCTAAGCAGCAGAGACCTCCAAAGCAGACACCCAAGCAACCGCTACCCCAAAACAAAACATGTGCAACACATAGCTCACAAAGCCAGTGTGCCAAACAGTCACAGCCCTCAAGGCTAAACAACACACCTGATACACTTGTAATAGGCGACTCTATTGTCAGGCACACTGACGTCCCGCTCACCAGGCTGAACAAGGAGAAGGTCACTGTGAGCTGCCTGTCGGGCGCTAGGATCCGCCGCATAACACAAGCACTCAGGTCACTCCAAGGCAAGTACAAATATGACTCCGTCATTGTCCATGCTGGTGTGAATGACCTGAGACGTACCTCCCTGGACTACATGAAAAGAGACATAGAGGAGCTCTCTGAGCATGTGGTCCAGGCCAGTATGACCCTGACCTTGAGTAGCATCTTACCCTCACCAAGAATGATGCCACAATATGAAGACAAGATGATCAATTTCAACAATTGGCTTAAGTATTGGTGTCATTCAAAGGGGATCCAATGCCTGTCAGCCTGGGATGACATGCTCGACAAGCCACGATGCTTCACTAGGGACGGCTTGCACCTGTCAACCCTGGGCTTTCGGATATTGGCAAAGGCTCTTGCTTCCCCATAGTGCCTTTTTTAGGCAAGGCTCAAAAGACAAACCCACCTCCATAGGTATCACAAGGGATAAGAAACTAAGAGTAATGCTACTCAACGCCAGAAGTCTAAACCTCAAGATGCATGCACTCGAAACTCTCCTTAGCATGGAGAACATCGATATCTGTGCAGTAACAGAAACCTGGTTCAAGGCTCCCGAGAGCACCCCAGCACTACCAGGTTATACCTCATACCATGCTTTTCGGCCCCAAAACTTAGACCGAACCAGAAAAGGAGGAGGAGTATCAATATTCGTCAAAGATACCCACACCTCCAGGTTGGTGACACAGCACGAAGCATCAGAGACTATCCATGTGCAACTAACAGTGGGTAAAACTGCCTTCAGGTTTATAGCCTGCTACAGATCACCCTCCCAAACCCAGGAACCCCACTCGGCCTTCCTGAGAACACTGGAAAATATGAAGGTCTCTCCAAACACCATTATATTGGGCGACTTCAACAACCCAAACATAGACTGGGAGCATCACTCTAGCTCCAACACCCTAGCTCAAAGGCTCCTAGAATTTATAAACTCAAATGCTATGGAACAACTTGTTACCACTCCCACAAGAGGGGAAAACATACTGGACCTGATCGTCACCAACATGGGGACTCTATACTCCAGACCAGAAGTGTATCCCTCACTGGTAAGATCAGACCATAAACTAATCTCACTGGATATTCACATTCCGACCCCACCCCCTGCCCAGAAAACCACAGTGAAAAACTTCTCTAAAGCTCATTTTACACTACTCAAAACCGAGGTGGAATCCTTCAAAGACCCCGGGCCTGTGGAAAATACGGCCCAGACCGCAGAATCCTTTATAAATGCATTCTATGAACACCTTCAGGAATGCATGGATCATGCAATCCCAAATAAAACCAAGACCCAATCCTCCAAAGGCAGACGTCCTGTCTGGTGGACCCCAGCCATAAACAAACTATACAATAGAAGGAGGAAGCTACTACATGATAGAGCAAAATCCCAAAAAGGGAAGGCATCTCTGATCAGTGTTAGCAAAAAACTACGGGCACTAATAAAATCGTCTAAGGCCAGCTTCGAGAGAAAAATTGCACAGGACACTAAGGATAATCACAAGGCTTTCTTTAGTTATGTTAGGAACCTGGGTGGGAATTCCCAGATATGCTCGGAATTAGTCCAAAATGGCAAAAAATACACCGAACCCACAGACAGTGCCAACATCCTAGCTGACAGGTTCAGCGCAAACTCCCCCCCCAAAAGGGCAAATATCTATCCCAGCAGAGTGCTGCCCCCCTGACATCTCAGATGCTCAGGTAAGAGCCGCCCTCTCCAAAGCAAAAAACACACCATCAATGGGACCAGACGGTGTCCCTGGATGCGTCCTACATGAACTCCAAGAAGAGCTAAACCCAAACATAAAACTAATGTTCAATCTCAGCCTTACCACAGGATATGTACCCAAAGAGTGGCGTCCAGCAACAGTGGTCCCTCTCCACAAAGGTGGTGCCTCAACGGATCCTGGAAACTATCGCCCCATAAGCCTGACTAGCTTGGTCTGCAAAGCTATGGAAAGGATCATCATGGACCTCATAAAAAAACATATTGGGGACCTACAGACACTTGATCCTACCCAGTTCGGCTTTGTTAAGGGCAAATCCTGCCTCTTAAACCTGGTCGATTTCTTTGAAACAGTCACCAAGGCCATTGACAAGGGGAAGGTGGTCCACACAGCCTACCTGGACCTTGCAAAAGCCTTCGATATGATACCCCACTGTGGCATTATAGATAAGCTCACCAGCTTAAATATAAACCCTTATGTCACTAGATGGGTTGCAAACTGGCTCAAGGACAGTTAGAATTGCTGGAGCCATGTCAGACTCCAAACCAGTTACAAGTGGCGTCCCACAAGGCTCAGTCCTGGGACCTCTCCTGTTCGGTATATATTTCTCGGAGATACAGGCCAACACGGAAGGACTGTGGCTGACAAAGTTCGCAGATGACTGCAAACTGGGCGTTATAATAGACTCTCCAGCCGACACAAGCATCCTCCAAAAGGGCCTCATAGAAACAGACAACTGGTGCCAGAGCCATGGCCTCAAGCTAAACTCCAAAAAAGTGTATAGTCATCCCCTTTGGCAAAAACAAAGTGCCCACAAATTACCACATAGGTGGTAATCCATTAAGTACGGAAGAAGTAATTATGGACCTGGGGACCCAAGTTGATTGCAATCTCCCATTTGACAACCACGTGGCCAAAGTGGTTAGGAAAACATTTTACATAGCCCACCTAATCATGAAGGGATTCACATCTAGATCAGGGGAGGTCATCGTGCCTCTTTACTCATCCCTCATCAGGCCCATAATTGAGTACAATGCCCCTTTTAGGATGTACCTTACCAGACACCTGCAGCAACTGGAAAGACCCCAAAAGTACCTCACCAAGAGGATCAAAGGGCTCAAACAGATGCCGTATGCTGCCCGGTTAAAGAAACTCCAGCTCTACTCAGTGGCATACCGCCTGCTCAGAGGCGATCTGTGCCTGACGTATAAAGCCATGTCCAACCCGGAATTAATGGACATGCTGCACCTCACAAAATCCAAATCCCATCGAGCTATGCACTCGAGAGACTTGAACCTCAGCACTGAAATAAATAGGACATGCTGGAGGGACAGATTCATAACTCAGAGGCTCCCTTCACTCTGGAATAAAATCCAAGTCCAGGTTAGGCAGAGTCCCTCATTGACTCTCTTCAAGAGGAATTTTGATGAGTGGATGGGGGATCGTAGGTTTACCCCAGGTATCACTTCTGTGTCACTGTTAGACAAAGGCACAGTATACTAACCTCGAAAAAGGGCATAGCAAAATTAATTTAAAATGGGTGGCGAAATCCAAACACACTCTGGCTAGGCTTATAAATGCCCTAGGGCAGATAGCCTAGTATGAACCCATGAACCTATGAAACCGACTAAGACAGAAGTGCCACAGAGTAGGAGAAACTGCCAAGTCATGCTTTTTTTAACACATGAAAGTATGAGGATTATTCTCTATGGAGAGAAACACAGTCTGGGGAAGGAAACATTATAGTTAGGAGATGGTTATCCTTTTAAAAACCCTATTGTCCTGTAAAACAAATCTTTCCAAAATGCACTGGTTGAGCAACATAATGCAATGCAAATTAACTGAAGCCTGAAAGTATCATCAACACAGAAGACACCAGCCTGGAGATGTTAACATTTACTGTACTAATTAAAATAATCTGACATGTTTGATAGTAGTTGTCTTTGGTACTATGCAATGAGCAGAAGAAGAGATCTGAGGGCAAAATGCTACAGTCAATAAAAGTATTATAAAACTGTTTGTTACAGCACATCAGAAGCAATGATAGCAGAAACTGCTAGGTTAGGTTAAGAGTGCAGGGTAACTGTTGGGTCTGATCCACTATTACAGTGAACAGCACTTTTTCTCTCTATACACTTTCAGGACATACATTTCCTGATAGACTTCCGTGTTCATTATTAGTTAGGATAAGAAATCATGCTCTATCTCCTACTTTAGCATTAGAACTGCAATATCAGACAGTAATTAAAATAAAATTCTGGTTAAGCTCAATGCAGCAAACATGCACCATATTAAATGAACTCTTCTTTCTGTAAAAATAATGTCAAAAGAAAGATTGGCAGATGGAAACAAAACTTGGACAGTCCTAGAGACCAGTAAAAATAATCATAATGCTGTCAGCTTGACAATGCTGCCTATTTTGCTGGCAGTGGGCAAGCAACAAAGAAAGATGTGAAAAAAAAAATCTGCACAGGAAAAAAAAAAAGAGAAATTCTAAACAATATGATAAAAATAAATACAGAAATACAACAGTTACCAATACTGTATACTGAGCACTAGACAGGTAAGGATATTGGGATGTCACTTGCAATTTTCTAATCACAGCGATGCTGATAGTGATAAGTGTATGGATCTGTCCCGAGCTAAGATGTGTGGAGTACTTCCCTGTGCCAGCTTTCATTCTCATTATACCTTACTAAACAGGGCAACCATCACACTACTTGCCAAGCTATATAATTGTTTCTTTTTCACTCTCTCGTCCAATGATGCATATAAAAGACTGCTTTGCCCATGAAATCTGCAATATTCTATGGGTGTCATTTCTTTTGCCAAAAGAGAAGTCCTTGTACATGTTAATTTCAGAGAAGTAGTTCATAAGTAGTGCTCTTCTCTGAATTTGTCAAAAAAGGAGAAAGGCAAATACCAGACTTTTTTTTTCATGCAAAACATTTTTCTCTTTCTTCAGAGTAATGTTACCCTAGCAGATTACTACATTAAATTGCTGAAGATGTACTTTGTACAGCCTACCAAATGGGGATAATGAGGCTGGAACCCAACATATACAGTAACTACTGAGATGCCCATTCTCAACTTCCTGATTGCAATCTGATTCATTTCAGGCAGAATCTTTTTTTTTTTTTTTTTTACACAAGAAACATCGTTATTAAATTATCGCATATGACATAGGCATTCATACACTTATTTAAATGAAAACAAACCATACTGACATAATCCCTGAGTGATGATGTGAGACAGTGCCAGCTGTGCCAGAGACAGTAGGGCAGTGCATGTGTAACATATGCCAGCATATATACTTCTTTACAAAACTCCAGCTAGCTGTCATTTGAATATCAAACTGATTTGTACAGATGCCTGTGTTAAAAATGTATTTGTAAAGCTGTTTGTGTTAAAACTGTATTAAAAGTGTGTGGGTCCTGTTGGACAAAAAAGAAAGATACATGTATGTCAGGCTGTATTTTTGTAAATGTTGAAATGTACATCACTGTGAAGCAGAATTCACCAAGCGTTGGATTGTCCATCCAGTAACATGGAACATGAGCTGGGATTAGACCATCATGAGACATCCACATAACAAACGACATTAGAACCACTAGATCTAAGGATTTAAATTTTGCATGTGACATAAACAAGACATGTTAGTGAAAAAGGTATGTATTTCAGAGTATCCCCATGCTCTGGAACAGGCTTCCCATCCATGTAAAGTAGAGTCCATTCCTATTCCTATTTAAGAATAATCTTGACCAAAGGATGGGAAATCAGAAATTCACCCTGGGTCTGGCTCCAATGTCTCTGACAGACAGAGGAAGACAGTTAATGCCTAAACTAACATACCAGCCCACATAATCTCTAGAAACTTCCTAATATATTACCCCCCCATCCCCCATAAATGCTCATGATACACAGGGAAGCAATAGGGTTAGATTGCATGGCTAGGCTTTTTAATGCCTTGGTGGTCATTACCCTAGTATATACACAAATCTATGAACCTGTAACAAAACACACACTTCTAATGCATAAAAATTAATAACGTTTGCAATGTTTTTTCTTTTTTCTTTATTAATGTATGTGTACCCATGCTGATGTTCAATACATGTGAATTTTATAAAGGTGTTTAAAAAGAATTTGAAACAAATGTTGAATCTGGTTTCATTTTTTTCTTTACACATTGACTGAGCTAACTTAACAATGCTTATGTTTCTACAGGTTCTGCCTAATTAATGTATAAACCAAGAATATGAAATGCTTACTAATAACATACCAATGAACACCACAAATGAAAGTGTAACATTTGCTTATCCCCAAATCATTGCTTAAAAATAAATAATTTTAACAGCTGATTCCTATAAGACAGCACCTGTTTTCTCAAGGCTAGTAGGCTTGTATTCATTACCCTTGATTACTATTTTCTCAATAATATCAAACAAACAACATTACTTGAGGGACTGCCATATTTTCAAAAAGCATACCAGAGTCAAGAAATGACTAGAAGCAGAATGACACAGTGTATATTTATGAGTATTTATTTCAATCTTCCCATAAAAGAATGCAGGTAAAGCAACTAACATAAAATGAATATGCACCAAGGGAGCCAATCATAACACTATGTAGTATGTAACAAAAAAATAAAATCAATAAACGATGTGTTGCAATAGTAAGTTTGCAGGCTGAAGTTAAAAATAAGCAGACATTTCTACGTACATGCGTGGGTTTTAAAAGGAAATTCTAATAACCTTACACAAGAAAAACAATATGTTAATTTCAATAATTATCAGACTTCCAAAATAACAGATAGTGGGACTGGGGTTAGAGGACAAACTGTAATACATCAGCAGTCAAAATGCACGGTTATGGCCAAGAGTCACTTTCCTCTGGCAAATAGCATACATTAAGTTATCCATCTGCTGTGAACTGGCAAGCTGCATGTTAAATTAAGCCTTAAGGGACTGCCATAAATTTAAAAAACAGGAAACAGACAAAAACATTGATTTGCAGAACATTTCCAGTTAATATACACTATTATACAACACAGACACTGGCATACCACCAACCATGCTTCAAGTTAAATTGTGCATGTTTTCTTTTACTGTAGCTTATGACCTAATGGTTAGATTTACCAGATTTTACTATTAAATATAACTGCAGTTTTGCCACTCCATGTTGTAAATTAAATTAGAAAAGGATGCTCTGAAGACACAAGTCAAAGTCTACGGACCTCCAGCAGATTTCAGATCCCAATTTACCAATAAAATAAAAAGATAGCAAAGAATAAATTCACAATCTCATCTTTTAATAAAGCAACAAGAGTTTTCCTCCCATGCCACTGTTAAGTCTGGAAATGAGACCAGGATGTCAAGCAGCAAGCTAAGGAAAATGGCATTGAGACTGAGATAGATCCCCTCTGAAAGGTCAATGAAGTATTATTTAGGATAAAATGTGCTTTTCTTTCTTTCTTTCCATCACTCAAGTTACTTGGACTTGTTGAATGCAACATTTAGGCAAGGCAGGGTCTAAAATTCATGCAGAACATGCAGATTAGTACTGCAATACATTAAGAAACATGGTCCAATTCCATTTGTAGTTCTTAATGCAGATGGGAAATCCCAGCCTCTCTCTGTTAACAAACATGGTCCAATTCCATTTGTAGTTTTTAAAGCAGACGGGAAATCCCAGCCTTTCTCCACTGACATATGAGGTAAAAAGGGCAAGATCAATGAACATGGAAAGAAATGAGTACCAATGCCAGTTTAGGCAAAAAAATGCTCTTATGGTTTTGTTGAAACAATGCCTTGATATATGCATGTTATTGTGAAAAACCATGACTGGGAAAGTAAACACACAAGGATACATAATACAGAGAAAGACAGGGAGGGTGAAACATAAGACAGTGTAGGAACTGTAGCCCCATACAGAAAGGGTGGGCAAATAAGGTGGTGAGGAAGTAATGTGGGTCACAAGACAAAACTATACATAAAGATCATGCACAGAGTTGCTTCTTACAATGAGGTATAATACAGAACAAATATAAAGCACATCCAGAGTGTGTGTCAGAGAGCTGGCTCAGTGGTGTAGAAAGCTAAATCATGACTACACTCCAAACGGCCCAAGACAGAGCAACAGTCTGGGAGATCGAAGAACAGGAGGAGGACGATGGGACTGCGTGGATGATGCCAGCCCGCCCATCCTTGGCAAGGCAGATGGGGCGGGGTCCACTGCTTCAACAGCACATATCAGAAGAGTAGTAGCACGGCAGGCAATGCTGTGTACTAGGATCATGTTTCTGGCCTTGACAAGGCATTTGTACTTTTTACCAAGCACCATATGAGTGTCTCTGGGAGCACACAAGCATCATAGTTAAAGTGCAGCAGGCCCACCTGATGATGTCAGTATACAAGCCAGCCATGAGGCACAAGGATTTGGATATATAAATGTGTCTTAGCTCTGTATCAATATTATGCAGCCTAGCAAGGTGGGGTGATTAGCTACCTTCTGTTGCTTCCTAGGGAAAATTATTAACTATTAGAAAGAATGGTTTAATCCTGAAAAATTTAGATAGCCCTTTTCAGGACAGCAATTTAAGCCAGACCCTCAAGTTACTGGGGCAATGTCAGGGTCCATTCAACTTGGCACAGCAGATGTGGCTACACAGCAACGCACAAAACATCTTCAGGACTGCCTGGATGACAGCTCCCTTCTGTCTGCTTTTGCTTTGACCATTAGCAAGCCCCTGTTAGATAAGGGGTGAAGAGGTTCAAGACTTACAATAGGGAGGCCGATGGCTGGCAACCATAGTCACAAAATGCATTTAGAAAAAATCTTTACGACTGCAGGAAAAGAATGGTAATAGTGATGGAGGACTTTAATGCATGATCATATGCCTCATAACAGCATCAAATGTCTTGATCCTTACGAAGGACAGATATTAGACAGTATTCAAACATGAGTAAGAAAAAGCAATCTGGACTTGTTTTCATAAGCAGGTGAAAAAAGGACCTTAGATATGAAAGTAAGTAAATATCTGGTAACATGATCATCAAACAGATCAATTACAGTGTCAATACAAAATACTTGGGAAAATTTTTTAACAAAAGCAAATAATAGCAGCATAGATGGAAAATGGAGATAAACTGGCACAACAAAAGCACAATCCTTTGTAAAAAAAAAAAAAAAAAAAAAAAAGAAATATGAAGATTGTGGGCTTCATTGTACAGAAAGGTAAAGTTGTAACTGTGACCCAGATGACTTGAGATTAACAAGAGAGTAACAGTAACAAGAGAGTTGGAGGAGTTGACAAGGGAGGCAGGAAGGAAGTGAGGGGCGACACTGGCTTACCCATCCAGGGGGAGGGAGAGAGCATGGCTCACTGCTGTACTAGCTGTCCTAGCTAGCAGTACTAACTACTAGGCTGTGCTGGAGATGTGCACACCAAGCGGGTGGAGGTAGGTATATGTAGCAGCACGTGTGCTCCTGAGGGCCAGTACTGTAAGGCCAATCCCATTACCTACCAAGGGGGACCAAGGAGTACGGCTAAGTAGAAAACCCTAACATATACAGGCTTGATTGCCTTCTCGAACAATCTTTCATCTGAAACAGAACAAATGAAGTAGTCATTTCAGATGCGGGGGGGGGGCTGACAGATAACAGTCAGCAGGGATAAAAGGATGTAAAAGAATAACTATGGAAATAAAGAAAAGCAACTGCCTTTCTCAAATTAGGTAGCATCAAAGGTAAAAGAATGTATCTGTTTTAAAAAATATCACAAATGCAAGTTCTTAAAATGAGCAAAGAAAGGAAACACTTTATGAATACATACGTGAGCAAATTAATACAAAAAGGGAGACACTGAAACATGAGAAAAAAAATGAAAGTGGATGAGCAAAGAATGATCCTTAAAAAATGTTAATAGTTGAATACTTCTCAATATTTACAGAGAAGGAATAAAGCAATTATCATATTTAACCAGTACAGCCAGTCAGTAAACTGAGCTGATCCAAATCCATTCGTAGATGGAATGATCATAAAAGAACTTCAAAACCTAAAGTACACAAGGCAATGGAGTCTGATGAACCTCCCCCTAGAATTTACAGGAAACTGATGGGAGAGTTGGCAATACCTCTAATAAAACTTTTCAAAACTGGGGGATGGTAAATGTAGGCTTTATTAACAATGCTGGAATCAAAACAGAAGATAAAAATTCACCGACCTGTCAAGTTTGATCTCAGTTTTAGGTAAAGTCATGGAATCGCTGTTTACAGAGAAAAAAACTGACATATTCAAATGAGAGCAGTGCACTGGACCAGAGTCAGCATGACATTTTATCAGAAGGGACATTACACTTGGCCAATTTACATCTTAGTAAGGCATCTTCTGTAGTGCCTTGCAAAAAGTTATTGCAAATTATGCAGCTTTGGACTGGTCTTAGGGTGACACCACAGAAATACATTGGCTGAACAGCAAGACAAATGGGGTCCTATGAAACTGAAGTTTGCTCAGATGAAAGAACTACACACTTCAGTAGTATAATTGACTGATTAATGAATGACTTGTTTTTCAGCTAACAGTTCTCTATTTTACATTCTGTCGGGCTGACAGTGCATGGGCAGTGCACGGCCAAGTCTTTCCTCATAAGTGGTCACTGCAGTCAGGGTTCACCTTTCTCCAAAGGGACTTGATAATACAGATTTTGAGGAAAGAAGGGACTAAAATCCTATGCATGAGGGATGTGGGGGCTGTCACCAAAAAAAAAAAAAAAAAAAAAAAAAAAAACTGCTTTGAAAAACTGTGACAGTCGCATTTTTTGCTGTGAAAACAATTTTTGATAAAATAATATTCAAAATACTTTACCAACCATGATGTTGACAGAGCACTTGTGCCTCCAACAGACTTCTCTTCCTTTACCTTCCACCATGCTAACCATAAGACAAGAGACAGGGTCTCCTACAACACCCACTAGCAGGACAAGACAATGGAACAAGAAGGATACCCACTCTAGACGTGAGCATCACCTTACAATAACAGATGTGAGGGAAGGATGTCTATCCTAGACTTGAGCATCATGTTATTAAATAACTGCAAGGGATGATGTGGGGGTGTTAAATTTGAAACAGAGGGACAGTAGTTCATATACCACAAAGTGTGAGAGTGCTTATAAGGTCTTCCTATATTCTCAAAAAGGTTATAAGGTCTTCCTGTGCTGTCACGGAAATTGTTTAGTCACTGGACGCCAACATGTACCAACAATGAACAAAATAGCTAAGCTTATGTGAAAGAAAATGTAAAACATAGTTGCACCATACCAGATACCTAAAGCTGGTCACAAAGTAACTGGAACTGGGATCTTTAGAAAAGGGTAGGAGCAAATTATATAAGAAAAAATGAGAAATGTGGGATCAATACATGCAGAAGAGGAACGAGGTTTAAAAGAAGGCAGGATCTGAATGAGCTATGTAATGGTTGACTGACAATGACTGGATATATTAAAAGTGATGTATAATGCTCGCAGCTACAGTTGTATTGGCATTGTTTGTAATGTATAGTGTTTGCAACTGAAATTGTGTCACTATGGTTTACTTTCATTTATATAAATGTAAGAGTGCCTATGACATACATGATAATTTAACTTCTTTCTTGGTTAGAAATGTTCATTTATTATTTCTAAACTGGGGAGTTGAGCAAACATCTTCAAAAAGGTACTCTTTGTTCACAGAAGTAATTATTTCAATCTGTCTTCCTACATACAACAAAGATGAACACCACTCTGAACTTTTCAGATGACTGACCAGAGGAAAAGCCATTTCATGCCTTACTTATGTTGTACAGACATACATCCTGAAATAAAGTGTACTTTCATTAGATTATTACAGGCTTAATTTTTCTAGGTCATACAGTCCAGAGTACTATATTACATTTTCAGGATGCATCCAACTGGTTTTGTTTTCTGAACTGCCATGGTTACCACTTTCTAACTGAGGGATTTTCAAATGCATTACTTTGCAGTTGTATCACTAGATCCACGTTATTGAACTTTTTTATATCTCTTATCCCTGTTCCAAGCTACACCACCACATTGCTGTGAGCCAGCTTCAAAACACACATCTTTCCATGGCTGCTAGAATGTGTGTTTTAAAGAACCTGTACTATCTAAAGCATCTTTCCGGATAGCTCATCTGTGTTAGTACTACATCTGACAGTGCGGTACAGAAAACTCATCACAGACCTGCAGTAGCAGTTTACCATTCTGAACACTATATCAAGGCAGCCACAGTGGTCACAATCAATGACAACATTAATTTTTCTATCACATAAACAAGGTTATTTTCTTTTGGGTTTCTAATACCATGACGGGAATGGACCCCATTCCTAAGTCAAAGTTTGATTAAAGTTCATGAAATTAGTATTGTTTCAACCTTTAATGTTGGCCAGAAGTGCTCTTCACAGCACCCACAATGTGCCCAGAAATGACTACTGCAATGCATACGAGTTACACGTATCTGTAACATATCCAAGTATGAATGTAAATTATTTTTTATGACACATTTCTCCTACTACTATTGTAACTGTCTGGGTAATATTCTTCTACATTGCTCTTATTTCTGCCTGAAAATCCTGGTATTTTATGAGTTTGTAACTTTCATAAGACACTGTAGTCACTAGTTGTACCAATTTCAATAATCAGTGCTACTTTTGCCTTCTTTTCATGGACAACTATATCTGGTTTTCTCGCATCTACTTTTTGAATTGTTGGTAATGGGTGATCCCATGTGATATAACCGTCATTTTCTATAATACTTTGTGGCTCATGTTTCCAATGCTTCTCATCTAACTCGATATTATAATGTTTGCACAATCCCCAATGCAATAGTCTTGCCACTTCTTTATGACTTTCAGTATACAGTCCTTCCATTAGTGTATCACACCCAGCAAAAAGATGTGCAACTGTTTCCAATTATGTTTTACAAAACCTGCATTAGCCTGTTTCTCCCACATGTTCAACAGACTTTGTAAATCAACGTGTATGTAGCCCATTATCCTGGGCCACCAATATTAACCTTTCGTCTTTTGGTTTAAATTCACCTGTCTTTATCCATTCCCACATTTAGTCCTGATTAACGTGAGGCTGTTCCAAAAAGATTTCTGTACTTGCAACGATATGCATCTTTACATTCTTGTCTTCTCATCTGATCCATCACCTTGTATCCTTTCTTTTGTTTTTTGGCACATTCAGTTTCTGCCTGATTTTTATCCACTTCCGGTTTGATTCCCATTCCCACTTGACACCAATATGCTTCTGCTAAACTAAGCAGGGAAGTCATCTTAGACTTATTCTCCTCATGTTTTAAAACTTTCACTATGTTTACATCTTGTGAAATCAGCAAATATGTATGCAGTCCTACGACTGCAGATCTATACATGTAATTAATTTCGAGGAGGCCGATTCCTCCTCCAGAATAGGGAATATATAATCTTGGTATACACTGATTTTTATAAATCAATTGATAAGTATGAAGCATTTTTCTTGTTTTCCTATCCAACTGATCCAATACCTTTTGGGGCTAGTCAGTCCAAAACTGTAAGTCAGGACAGGAAAAGCAAACTGGTTTATACATTGGACTTTGCTCCTAGAGGTCAGAGCCGTTTTCAGTATTAATTTTAGTCTTCTAAAATATTCATTACTAATGTTTATTCACATTTGTTCCTGTTTTATTTTTGATCCTTCATCATTTCCCAAACATTTATACACTCCCTCTTGCTCAACTTCTTTTATATCACATTCCTGACCCAAACTGATGTTTTCTTAGTGCTGCAGCTTTCCTGCTTTAAAGGTTGCTTCTGCACACTCATCACGACCAAATGACAGTTTTATGTTATCTATGAAAATTTTGATCACTTGTAGTTGTGCTTTCAGTTCCTCATTTGACAAATTGTACAGTTTTAAATCATCCATGAGTGTGTGTGCGTGTGTGTGTGTGTGGAGCTCAGAGTCCTTTTCTAAGGTGGCATAAAAATCTTTGCTATGCAAAATACAGCAGAAGTGTACTTGTGGCCACTCATCTCTTTGAAGCACAGAGTTTCAACATCTTGCCCCATCCCATGGTCCATTGCATCACCTTGCACCTTCAGCTTTTAATGAGCCCACTCAGATGAAAGAACTATACACTTCAGTAATATAACAAGCTGGTATCTACACTACCTTGGCTAGGTTTCTAATAATGGCAATGTGAAGGAAAGGGAAAGGTGACAGTGCTTTAGTGAAGAATGCACTTACAAAATTACTGTTTATTCCCATGAAATGTCACTGCTTCCTCATTTCAGGAGTGCACAATACTCTAAAGGCAGCCTTTGATAGTACCTAAAAATTGAACAAATGACAGAAGTTCGCCATCACATGCTTATATTCCTCGGTCATGGATATCACCTATGGGAGTCTATCCAGCATGCCTGCTTAAGATAAGTGTTGGTCTCTTCTGTCTGGCTACAGCAGTACAAACGTCCACAAATATCATAGCAAAAGCTTCAGCACCATACAGGATAATGGGCTGCTTTAATCTGAAAAGGCTTTGTAAAAAACAAAACTAAAAGGCGTAAGTATAAAGTCAGATCTCCTCAATGCTGCAAAGGTAAGAAACATTTACCAGTCACATACACATTGATACAAATGGCAGTTAAATTTAAATTCCTCCATTTCTCTAATGGCTCACTTATACGATGCAGAAAATGCATTTGACCCTTACAGCTCTGGAAACCACTGGCAGCAGTATTAGCATGGTGTATTCCAGCTTATCTTACTGCTCCTATTTGCTTGACTTGCCACTTGTGCCTTGTAGAAAACCTGTCTAGTAAGCATGTTAGGCCTGACATCCTAATGATATTTAGCCAAATAATGCTCTACAGCTTACCATGGCTATTTTCCCCAAATTCCTTAGATAAATTATCTTCTGGAGATCAACTGAACTGATGGGAAAATTATCTGCAAAGGCTGCAACATAGTCCTCACTGAGTTTAATCAAGGCCTGTCCTCAGTACTTTCTTTTCAGCTGTTTCATACTGTGATGCACACATCATCCTTACTTCAGTAGGGTTTGGTCAGTGTGACATGCCTTCCTAAATTTCTCCCCTGCCTATCCTTAGACGCTCTAAGACATGAGTAACAACAATGAATACACTTACATGGGTCAGAAGTCCCTTTCTGTGCTGACTGCAATTTATTCATACGTGGCTAAATACAATCATTCTCCTCACACTGTGTAAAGCTGGATCCTGGCCCAGTGGTCTTTTAAAACCTTATTACTCTACCTTGACAAGATGGTCCTGTGCCACAGTCATACTCTTCCCAAAGTCTTGTCCTAATAATCAATGTTCATGATATCCTCAGTTCAGCAGCATCATTTGGGAATTACAGCACATTTTCCACTCATCATAAACAAAGTCCAGGAGATATTTAATCTTACAACCACACAAGAGATTTAAGGGAGAAGACATGTTGTATTACTAAAGAACCTCTCAGTGTAGAAAAAAAATAGTAGGGATCCAAGTGGTCCTAACACCATCTGACCTGATCAATGAAAGCCATGGACATAAAATAGTATACTAGGTCATAGCCTGGGGAACAACAAGAGTAGTGTTTAGTTGCCTCATTTCAGTTTTCTTTCACACAGTGGTCAATGTCTTCAGTGTGAAACTAGTACTTCAGTCTATTAGAACTACTTATGTTGTGGAGCACAAAGTTCTGTGACAATGACTTAATTACAGATTTCTTCAAGGAGTCCAAGATTTGACTGCCTTAATCTTCACTTGCATATCATACAATTTGAAGTACATAATTTAGCTAGCATTCCACAGTCACCCCTGGGGAGAAGTACAAGTATCTAGTTAATCATACTTGATTAAGCAAGGAATAAATCATTCCTATCCGCTTACAATTACAAATTATCTGCCATCTAATGTCTCTTTACTGTTTTCTGAGCTCCTGATTGCATGAACTACAACCACTTATAACAGTTCCTTTCCTGTACTTAATAATCTCCACATTACTCAGGACATCTACCCAAAAAATCACTTATTAAATGATGGGCTAAGGCACCCTAAAAGCTTTCTCCTTGTACACTGTCCTACCAAGGCCCCTCTAGCACTGTTTCTAGACCTTAACAAATCTAAACAATTATCCACTACTCTTTTGGTGTTCTTTATTTTAGAGTTTATTTTATTCTGGTTTGTAAAATGAATACAGCATCTGATTAAGGTGCCTAACCACAGTGATTGAACTCTCATCAGATTCCACTTGCATACCAAGTATGCCAACATGTCCTACACAGGACATTAACTCATAGCTACCCAAACAAAGTTAGAATTAAAACTATAACGACACCAGCCAACATCTATTTTTATGTATATTATCTCTAGACGACCTGTAAAAGGGATATAGTACATTAGTTAACATATTTTCACTTGTAATGCTTATGGAATTGGCACTGAATTTAATCAGCTTTCAAGTGTATAATGTGCAATCCAGTTGCTTAACTTTCTTGAGCTTGCAGGCCTTTGTACAAACCAAGAACCCTCTGTTGTATGTTGTGGGGCTACAAATTCAGTAAAAGAAAATAAGCAGGCAACTTGCTCTATGCTCAAAACGCTGTTAGTCAGAAACTTTGAAATCTGCCATTTACTGAACATTTTTGAAAGAGAATGAAGAATGAATGTATATCATAACTTGCCCATCTGTTAATGGTCTCAAACCTGGCAAGACAGTTTCAAAAAGCTGTACTTTACCCAACTCTGACCTTTAGATCTTTTTAGATTACTCTCAGAAGACAAGATCTTATTCATGTGTTTACTTATTTTTGCAAATCAGGACCAAACTGGCTCTAGCAGGTTATTGTCTGTTTTCAGGCTAGACATTAGGTGGCATATATAAAGGATATGAGAAGATTAGTAAGTTCCCCTGCATGTACCTGGTCTGGTGGATTCTGCCGATAGCCATGCTCCTACTAAAATTACTACATTTTCATCTTGTGATTGAATTTACAATTATTACTGATCCCTCCAATAGTAACCACGCTCTTACTGCATGGCTGGGAATGAAGACTTAAGACATAATAGCCAGCTCTCTTCAACAGTGACCACCTCATCAGCTGCCAAAAGCTATGCTAGCAATGGCTGGTTCAATGTAGCATTGTGCAGTGTTCCAGTTTGAAAGGCTTTATTTTGCAACATACATTTCCTCTTGCTGATGTCATTATCATACCTCTCAAAAGTCCAGACTTTCACAGACTGCCAAGATTTTTACCTCATATTTTTGGTCTGTTCCTCATAAAATTTGTGATTTTTCTAGCAAATCACAGTGATGATCTGGTTACTGAAGTCGATAAATGTCACACATTTGATTTTCAGACTACAAATCCATTAGACAAAATGTAAGTCAACACAAACCCTGTTATTCTAGCAACTATCTAAGTGTATAATAGCAATATTTAAAACCTGCCCTACTTTTTGGGCCTTTGACCCCCTTTTCGTCAGGCTTTGTCCAGATTTCTAGCACTAAAAGGTTGAGAGGTATGGTCATTATCAATAAATTATTTGGTGTGAAGTTCTCTGTCACCAGTTCTTCCTTCTCCCTTGACCAAGTTCTTAAGTTATGAAGACCCAAGTCACTCATAGCAGAAATAATGAACTTTCCCTTGTACAGTGGTGAACTTCTGTGGCTGAAAGTTCTCTGCTTTAATGACTGCTTTTATGACTTCTGATATCACCAAGGACTTGACTAAGTAACCCTCCTTCTGTGTAACACCATTTCAATTAGCTGCAGGGAGTGCAAAAACCTCAGACTGTTAGTATCTCCTTCATGGAGCAACTTCCATAAAATTTAAAATGCACTATTCTTATCATGCCACTCCCTAAAAGATTTCTGACCTGCTTAACAGCTTGACAGCAAACTAACCTTTAATGTGCCACCTTGGATAAAGGTGTGCAGGCTTCTGGTTACTCCATCTCAGGGCTCTGAAACTAAATGTGGTAAACTCTGGATTTCTGAGAAGTAGACTGGCATTTTGCAAGGTTCTTTAGAAAGCCATACTTATAGTTGTGTAAATGGATGCCCTAGAAAAACTTTCATCCTTTTCAGTGTGAATGGGATTTGCTTGTTACATGAAGGTAAACACTTTCAAAAATCTCTTAAAATTTAGGGCATGGCCTAGGAGTCAGCAAGGCAAGTACACCCTCAGGTACCACTCGGAGCAACTGAATTTCAGTCAGCTAATCCAGTGCCTCATTTAGATTCATCAAACAAGTATATATTTATAAATGCACTTCCACCTAGCTGTATTCGGCTTGCATGCCAATGAACCTTTTCAAGCTTCAGATGTTAATTCAAAGCAATTTTGCCACTACCTTAATTTTTTAATAATCTCTGCAGCCATCATTTACTTGTCCATGACTAGCAGCACAAAGATGTCGGAGTCAGGAAGCAGGGTCCAGGTGGTGATGCTGACTCTGCTTCCAAAATGAATACAAAAACTAGTTTACCTTGTCGTCTTGCACAAAGCCCTTGGAGAAAATTAATTAAAACTGGTTGAAAACTGCTTAAAGCACAAAAATGTGATGGATCCTGATGCTTTCTGCCACATCATTAGTAATTTTTTTTCTTTATTTTCCACTGTTTGTGCAAACTATGCTGGAATGTATTGTGCTTTATCCCACAAATGTACGAAGAATACAATATGTAACTGATTGTGGGTGCCTGGAAATAATTTTAACCTCAGCAGCCATGTTATTCTCTCCTGATGGTACTCCTCCTCTGTTTGTGACATTTTTCCCCTTTTCAGCAAGAAGAGTTCATACTGTTATTTTTTAATCCCTCTGTCAAATAGGTTTACAGAAGGTTACTAGGCTAATGGCCCTAGAGCCTTTACAGGCCTAGCCATGTTATACCCAAGTTACCCATATTTGACCATGGTTAGACAGGAAATATTTGCGAAGCAAGTCTATGATCATCACTGGCTAGTCCTTCCTCTCTTTCACCCTTCTAGTCTCTTACTCAGCACGTCAAGTTGCAGTTGTTCATTTTTACTCTGCATGCTTAATATTATCAGGTCAGCCTGCTCTGAGGTCTCACTCCTCCAGCACTCTGTAAGAAGTTTGCTTAGGCTGTATTCAACCTGAATTAAGGATGATGCCACAGCTTTTTTTTTTTTTTTTTTTTGCTCTCACATGAGAAAATTGCTTCACAGCTATGCTACAAAGCAGCCATAGCTCTCAATAGTTCTGGATTAAAATGTATATCACTCATTCTGGCTCTCAAAAATCCTCTGCACTACAGCATTGATTGTTTGTCTTTCAGCTTTTCTTGGTTAGGGGTCGCCACAGCGGAACTCCGGTCCGCAAATGATTGGCAGTAGATTTTTACGTGCTGAGTTGCCAGCTCTGATGCACAACCTTCAACGAAGGTATGCCCATTCACGCATGTCTCCACACAGAAGATGCTCTAGTTGAGAATCGAACAGGACAATGTCATACTGTGAGGCAACAACGTTACCGCAGCACCACCACTGCAGTAACCTCTGCACTTACAGCATAATCGTAATTTTAGACAAAACCCAGTGAAACTTGGAAGCATACATTTCAAATAGCTAATAATGCCCTATAATCTGCAAACTTTAAAAGTATTACAGTACTTGATTTTCCTCTGTTTTGCATTCCCACTCTGTGGTAAATTTAATCATGTTTAATACATTCTATCCACTTGCTGCAAACTGATACTTTGATAAACAGAGAATAAAGCATGGAGTCAGCTTTTCTGTAGAATGGGAACTCACGTTTTCCATCTCAGACAGCAAACAATACTTAAGTCGAGCAGCTGTGCAACTTGTACTAATATGTACCTCCTTGGTATAACCACGTGTACATTTCTCAGTGAAATACCATTGTGTGTTCTACAAATTATTCTCACAGACCTGGCAATTACTGAAAACACAGCAGTATCTCGTGTAAAAATTAAGGGAAGAGGAGCAGACTAAATGCTTCCTATCAATCAGCTCTTAAGACTGTTCTATTGTTATTGCTACTAGCACTAAAGGCATGCCTTTAGAATCTAAAAATAGATGCCTCACTCTCCTTTATGATAACTTCAAAACCTTTTAACAAACTCTAATGGGGACTGATGACAAAATGACATTTTACTTAGTACACATCTGTATTGCTTGCTTTAACTTCCACCAGATACATCACTTGTTATGCCTTTGTATACTTAAAACCTCCCAAATCCAGACTGCAGACCTAATAAAAATACTTAAATCTATCAATGGATAGCCACTTACACGGTAAAATGCAAAGATTTCTTACAAAACAAGTAAAATACCTATAACTGAAAATAAAAAGAAAAAAAAACACACATTAGATTAACTAGCTTCTGTGGCTATTCTTTTCATATTCTGGCTTGAAGAAAAGTACAGCTGTGTGTAAGTATATTTACCATAACAAAATATCTTTGAAAGCAGGCTACCACAACAGTAAATTACTGTATAACATTTGGGATTGCAAACACTGCGTGTCTTTTTCCTAGTTAGCCAGAATAGATCAAAGCTGTGTCACTGTCTCTGAAAGGAGCCAAAACAGGTCTCATTTTTAGGGAACAATGTAGGACTAAGTGAGACTCCCTTGTATTTCCTACAGTCCTTCATGTTTTCTTAGGTTCTTAAATCCAGAATTCCTCTGCTATAAGAATGCCTGTAGAAGGTGAGTAGGTATACAGATAGTTTAAAATAACTGCATATGCATTCTCAGAAAATAATATAAAAAATATCTAAAACTACACGTCTGTCCAAATACTTTGCTTCTAATTACAAAAAAGTGTACTAAAACAAAATATTTAAAGCAAAAAATTATTTTTTTCATTATTCTGTTTATTAATGCATTTTTCTTCTTATCCATATCCCAAAGTAAAGAAATTTACTGTAAAGTAAAATGGTAGCCAATCTGTTACATTACAATGTAAAGTGTAGAAACATTCTGTGTCACAACAAAAAATAGGTTGGTACCAACTAAGAAAATATTAAAAGTTATAACCATAGCAGCTACTGTAAAGAAAGGTACATTATCTCAAATGAGAAAAACATTGCCCTACACAAAGTGAGGAGGGAGAGTATATATTTTTAGAACAGCAATGCAGTCAAAACTCTTTCATGTAAATATAGAAAGAAAATTTTGAGCTTAAAAGACCAAAATAATTTAGTAGCAAAGAGTTACAGACTGTGTATAAAAGTCTTCTTTATGTTAAAACAATTATAGAATTCAGAAGAATGGAAATAACATACAGCCACTACAAAAAAAGAAGTTGTGTCTTACCATAACGTTCCATCTGTGTTGTTGATCTTCATCCATTCATCACCGATGGGGTTTGGTTCAGAGTCCTCGGAACCGAGTTGGCCTTATACCAAAGCTCATGCCAGCCAAAAAACTCTCAAGCTAAGAATTACCCATAATCCCCTTTTCCCTGTTACCTCAGATTGAGTTTGCCCTAACAAGTAAAGCAGAGGCTGTCTTCGAGCAAAAACCTTATCCAGGAAGTGGACCCAAATATCCCCCAGGAGCCTCTAGGAGGGGGAAGGAGGGTGGGATGTGATGAATGGATGAAGATCAACAACACAAATGGAACATTATGGTAAGACATAACTTCTTTATCTGACGTTGTTAATCTTCATTCCATTCATCACTGATGGGACAGAGTCAGCAGCTACCTGATATCCATGGGTGGCCCTATGGAAGAACATTCCTGGGCATCATTAAACCAAAGGACGGCCTTCCCCTGGAGACCAGATCCAACTTGTAATGAGAGTGATAAAGGTATGGGGGGAAGCCCACGTAGCTGCTGCACAGATGTCGTCCATTGAGGCTCTGGAGTGAAACGCCACAGACATTGCCATTGATCTGGTGGAGTGAGCCCTGATGTTTGGTGGAACAGATTTCCTTTCTAGATTATAAATGAAAATTATACAGTCTCTGAGCCATTTGGATAGAGTCACTTTAGAGACTGACTTTTCCAGAAAATGAAATAAATAACTGGTCTGATTTCCTGACTGTTTTTGTTCTAAGTAAAACCTCAATTGTCTGTGAACATCCTGTAAATGTAAGCAATACTCTCCCTTGTTGGAAAATTTAGGAAAAAACACATGTAAATCAATAGTCCGATTAATGGAGAGCTTGGAAATTACTTTGGGCAGGAAGGAAGGATTGGTCTGTAGTGATACTTTGTCCTTATGAAAAACCAAGTAAGGACACTTGGTACAAAGAGCTTGGAGCTCGGAAATGCATCTGACATAGTAATAGCCACCAGAAAAAGAGATTTTCAGGATAGAATCTTGATGTCACACATGGCTGCTGGCTCGAAGGGGGGCCGTGTCAAAGATTGATAAAACAAGCGTGAGACTCCAGGGTTCTGTGGGCTGCTTAACTGGAGATCTTGAATGATAGATTCCTTTCAAAAAGGTTTTTCTTAAATGGTGAGAGATTAAAGAGGAGTCACCAAAACCATTATGAAAATTCGAAATGGCAGCTAAATGCACATGAATAGTTGATGTTGCAGCACCCTCCTCGAAGAAGTTAGATAGGTACTGGAGTACAGCAGAGATGGGAGCAGAAAAAGGATCTAGTTCTTTCTGTGTAGACCAAATCGAAAATCTTTTCCATTTGTCAGCATAAAGTTTCCTGGTGGATGGTTTATGTTAAGTCAGAATAATATCATGTACCGGAGAGGAAAGATTACAATGCCTGGTGATCATTGGAAGTGGAGAGGCCACACTGTGAGCTTGAGGCTGGATAAGTTCGGGTGGCTCAACCCTTGAGGGTGAGATATCAGATCTAGAGTTGGATCCAAGATCCATGATCTGCAAAGTAGATGAGGTCAGAGAAAGGAGAACTATACCTGTCAGAGCCAATATGTTGCTATGAGGATCATTTTGCTTTTCAACCAAAGAGCTTTCTTCAGAACTTGAGGCATCAGATGAATGGGAAGATAAGCAAAAAGGAGCCTCCGTGGGCCAATCGTGAATAAGAGCATCCCTCGGGGACTCCCCCTGTGGGGGAATTAGGGTGAAGTAGTTGCTGTACTTGTGGTTGGACAGGGAGGCAAATAGGTTGCAGCAAGGCTGGCCCCAAAGGCTGAAGATCTTTGCCGCTAAGTTGGAGATGAGGGACCACTCGCGAGGCAGAACAATGAACCTGCTCAATTTGTCTGCAATTACGTTGGATTTCCCCAGGGTGTGCATTGCTATCAGAAAGTGGTTGGAAGCTATCGCCCATTGCCAAACTCTCATGGCCACTTGACATAGGGGATAAGACTTGGTTCCTCCTTTTTTGTTGATGTACCAAACTACCGACATGTTGTACGATTGGACAGCAACTGTTCCTGAAGGATGGACAGAAGTGCTTACAACACCAAAAGCACTGCCCTCGGCTCTAGAACATTTATATGCAGATTGACCTCTAAATCAGACCATGTGCCTTGGACAGTCATTCCCTGATAATGGTCCCCCCACCCCATTACAGAAGTGTCTGTCATCACAATGGCACTGGGTTGAGGGGGTTGGAAGGGTCAGCTCCAAATCTTTGCAGCTGGCTTCATCCACCAAGCAAGATCTAGTTTGCACCGATTTGTAATACAAATCTGGGAGGACAACGGTTGTTGATTTGGGTACCCATTGGGTCAACAGAAGCCACTGTAAGAGTCTCATGTGAAACCTTGCTAGGGGTTCTATAGATATGGATGCTGCCATTGACCCTAACAGCTGCAGGACCTGTCGAGCCAGAACCAAGTGGTGGCAGAGTATCACTCGAAGCTGGATCCTTAGTCATTGAAGCCTGTGATCTATGAGAGAGATCAAGCAAGGTGTACTGAACGTTACCCCTATAAACTCCAGGGTTTGGGTTGGAGTTAGACTGGACTTTTCCCAGTTTATGGATATTCCCAGGTGATGTGCCAAAGAAAGTGTGTAGTGCAAGGCTGTTACCAGTAGATGCTTGGTGAGGAACCAATCTTCCAGATATGGAAACAACCGGAATTCTTGCAGTCTCAAGTGAGCTGTCACTGCTGCCATGCATTTAGTGAACACTCTGGGGGCTGTAGAGAGTCCAAAGGACAGGGAACAGAATTGGTAATGATTGGCTCCCAGCCGGAAGTGAAGGAACCTTCGGGAGCGTTTGTCCAGCTTGATGTGGTAATACGCATCCCGAAGGTCTATTGAGCACATCCAATCACCTTCATCCAGAAAACCATGACCATCCTGAATAACTTTTTTAAACAGCTGAGGTCCAAAACTGGTGTCCAGTCCCCTGTCTTTTTTGGCATCAAAAAGAACCTCGAGTAAAATCCGGATCCCATCTGGTCTGGTGGGACTTTCTGGATGACTCTTTTTAAGTACAGCTTTTCTATTTGTAGAGCTGCTTCTTCCCTTAGACTGGGTAGAATGTCTGGAATTCTTTTTGGTGATTTTGGGTCGGAGTCAAATAGGATTTGTTAACCTCTGGATATTATCTTCTGCACCCAAGAGTTGGTGGTAATAGACAGCCAGGCACTGGGGTGTAGAGAAAGACATCCCCCAACTGCTTCCAGAGGAAAGCAATAGGGCCACTCTTCAGGACTGCTTATAGGGCTGCCCAGAGAAGGAATCTCTGTAACCCTGATTACGCGGATTCCCTCTACCTCTGTAGGGGCACCTTCCGGAAGAGTTGCCCCCCTCTGTCTCTGGGGGTGAACTCACCACGTGTGTCACAAAAAGAACCCTGAGATTTTTTGTGCCACAATTTCTGACTTCTCTGGTTCCTGGAAAAGGGACGCTGAGGAATGGAGAAACATACACCAACCGCAGACAGGGTCTTACAGTCCTGCTCACACCTGGCTAATGTGTCCTTCACTTTAGGGCCAAATAGGGAACATGCTTCCACTGGATCGTTAAGAAAGGAAGACTTAAAATGGTCTGCGAAGTCACACAGGTGCATCCAGGCATGACGTCTCATAACTATGCCTGAACCCGCAGCTCTGGCCGCCCCTTCAGTTGCATGCAAAATCAACCTCATGGACGAATTAGAAATTGATTCCAGGATCGCTAGCTGCGAGGCTACCTTGTCATTAACCTCATCAGACACCTTTCCTGACAGAGTACCACAGATTTCAGAGATGAGGTCTCTCTGGAGTCTGGTGAAATATGCCAGGTAGCTCAAAGACCAAATAGCAATGGTCGAAGAAGCAAAAAGTCACTTCCCCAGTCTGTCCATCGCTCGGGAATCCCTGTTAGGTGGGTGAACAGTGCTGCTCTCCTCAGTGAGCTCTTTCTTGGTGGCTGCCACTGCCGCCACCATAGCATCTACCGGTAGACCTTTTGACAAATGAGGATGTTTTTCAGGGGGAGAGAGGATCTTGACTGGTCTCCTGAGGATTGCTTCAACTGCATCAGGGTTCTTCCAGGCATGCTGCACCACAAACTGAACCAACTCATCTACAGGTGGGGTCACCCAGGAGGTAGATGGTCGAGCACGAAAGGCCTGCAGGAAAACGGATTCTTCCAAGGAAGGGTTTTTGGGCTTCCAATTACCCCCTCTCTTTCAAGGTCTCCAGGATATCTCCAAAGGAGACATCTTCAGGGGGTGACAGTGGAGACCCTTCATCATAATCTGTATCCTCGGTGAGGGACTCCGCACGGGAGTCCACGTGCATCCTCTTGCACGATTTCTTCCTAGGAACTTCCTCAGTGGGAGCTTCTGAGGAGGACCCGGAAGAAAGGGCACTCTGCAATAGGGCCTCCTGCGGCTCCCATGCTTGATCTGGGAGAGTGGTCTGTGACAGCTGCAGCAAAGGCAGAAGACATGGGGGGGTCTGACGCCGAAGGCTTGTTCATGGAGGCAAGAGCCCTCTCCATTTCTTGGAAAGCAGGGCCGGCTGAAGAGGGATGGGAGCCCAGAACCGAGAAGGACAACTTCGGAACCGGGGTCACACCCCGCTCCACTGAGCCCACTGCCAGGAGTGGAGCCTCAAGCTGGATAGGTACTGATAGGGTTCCTGGGGCTGTGGACGGCACCACAGAAAAGGCTTGCACCCAATTCGAAACCATGGAGCCTGTAGTCCAATCCTGTGCCGGAGGAAGACCCGGTTCCAATGGAACCTGAGGCCAAGGGGTCAACTCCGGGACCAAAGTGAGATTGACTATCAGCACCAAAGCTGAGGGTGCCAAGGGCTTCAGAACCTGCAAGGAGGACAAAGAAAGACAGTAAGATGGAGTCTATGAAGCAGAAAACCCAAGTCCTACAAGGGCTTGGGATTTAGAATCAGAAGGAATCTCCCTGGCTGTCAGCGGCTGGTCCACAAGGCGCACCACATCGAGTTCGGGAGGTGCCTGGTGCATCTAGTGGATACCCACAAAGGGGACTCTGGATGCTCGAAGAAGGGGCTAGGGACTAAAAGCCTGCCCCAAGAAGGGGTCCACAGATGGGGAATATTGGGTCAGTGCTGGCACGTCTAATGGCACCACCATCTCCATTTTTGAGACAATAGGAGCAGCAATGTCTATCTGAGTTATTGGAGCCATGGAAGAGCTCTGAGTTGTAATCGGGGTTGAGGTCAAAATTTTTCCATCAGTCACATTTGGTGCCATAGAAGACGTCGGTGCCAAAGGAGTCAGCATTGACGCTATAGACAGTACTGAAGATGGTGCCATAGGCGAGGACTTCTGTTCTGGTGCAGAAAGCTTTGGAATTTTCATTTTGGCGGTCTTTCCTTCTCACCAGAGGGTGAGGGGGAATGGTATGTGGCCTCCTTTTCTCTTTTCTAGGAGGGGGTGAACACTCCGATGTGGAGAGAGGCTCTGAGAAAGGTGATTTGAGAAGGCCCTTCAAAATCAATTTATTTTTATGCTCATTCAAGGTACGTGAGCTAAACCCTAGACAGAAGGAGTAAGGGGGTTGTACCGAGAGATGAGGCATTCCCAAACAGTAAACACTATCATTAAGAAGGTCACTATTAGGCATTTTCCTCCCACATTCAGGCACTGTTTGAAGCTTGATGTGCCCTTTTTATCAGACATGTTAATACCAACAATATTAACAATACAAGACGAGAAAACCAACAGATTAGCACAACTAAGCACACAACTGTAACTAGCTAGGAAGTAGAGAGAAAATACCAACGATGGTATAAAAGAATTACCACAGCAGGTAGAGAGAAGGAAGTGTACCAGCGATGGTACAAAGATTACCAACAGGTAGTTGACAGGAAAGTTGGAAAGAAGACTTAGCAATACACAAGTACAGGAAGTAACACACGATCTGAAAACACACAGCTATTTAGAAATATCAACAATATCAAAATATCCCAAAAATATCAAAGACTTAGCTGAGCTGGCTTGAACGCGGCTTTATGGCAACATGACAAACGAGATCTGAGGAAACAGGGAGAAGGGGATTATGGGTAATTCTTATCTCGAGAGTTTTTTTGCCTGGCACGAGCTTTGGTATAAGCCTGACTCAGTTCCATACCCCATCGGTGATGAATGGAATGAAGATTAACAACACATCAGATTATGCTTTTCTATATCAACAAAAGAGAATGGTAGAAAACAGAAACAATAACAGGAAACATAATTACTAACTACCAACCACAATACAAGACTGACTTTTGTAAAGCTCGCCAATAACCAAAAAAAAAAGTTACTGAACACAAAATCATTTGCAGTACATATTCCAGGAGTTGCCAAATCAAGACTTCCTTTACGTATACGTAGTTAGAGATAAATTCCCCAGTAAGGTGGAGAACTGAGATGACTCAGTGAATGCAGTGAATACTGTCATGGGTAATACACTTGAGCATAAATGCACTTCTTCAGAGAGGGTCATTGCAAACCATAACATCTGGTTTAAGCCCGTGTATCATAGCTGATCATGTGTGTGAGACAAACATTTGAACCAAGATATTAGAGGCAATAAAGACATTTGGTGACCTTAATAAAATCAGCCATATTAAAACGGTAATAATGCACTTAATAATTCAATACCTAAAACTTCCACAGAAAGAGTGACCCATTCTCAAACATATAAAAAATAGCATAAAAGCAATCAAAGGAAAAAAACTTATTAAATACTCAAGTAGCGCAAACATAGTCATACACAATGGTAAAAAAGTTTACAGACATAAAGACAAAATTTTAACACCTTGTCTGCTTATACAAATTGATGGCCATGTAAGTAGACAACTATGTTTAGACATGGTACATGGAACTTTGCTCTCAAACATTAGTTATACAAAGGACCAAAAAAAGGTAAAAAGGTAAATAAATCAAGCAAAAAATTATGCACTGGTACAAATAACACAGACTGACATATTTAGGAATGTAGTAGACAAATGTCAAAAATATGTGAAATCTTAAGATAATACTAAAAGATAAAATACAACAACAGTGATGGAGAGGAATATTCTCTTTGAATAGTTTGCCATTTTAATATTGAGCAAACTCTTCTTTGTAAACATCAAATATTTCTAGTAATAATTAATAAAAGGTATAGCATAAATTCAAGTCATTAAACAAAGTCAAACATGAAAAATACAAAATCAATAAAGCATGAATTTTTTGCAACATATGTGTAGGAACTGGAACATTTAAAAGACAACTTACAAGCTTAGGTAGTAAAAAGGTTCATAGGTTCATACTAGGCTATCTGCCCTAGGGCATTTATAAGCCTAGCCAGAGTGTGTGTGGCTTTCACCACCCCTTAGGATGAGAATACTATACCCATTAGTTTGCTGTGCCTCTGTCCAGCAGTGATACAGAGATGATTCCCGGGGTAAACCTACGATCTCCCATCCACTCGTCAAGATTTCTCTTGAACAGAGTCAGTGAGGGGCTCTGCCTCACATGGACTGGGATTCTGTTCCATAGTGTAGGGAGTCTCTGGGTGATGAATCTGTCCCTCCAGCACGTCCTATTTATATCCGTGTTGAGGTTTAAGTCTCTTGCTCTCGTGGCTCTGGTGGATTTGGATTTTTTGAGGTGGAGTATGTCCATTAATTCCGGGTTGGACATGGCCTTGTATGTCAGGCACAGATCACCTCTGAGCAGATGGTATGCGACTGAATAGAGCTGGAGTTCCTTCAGTCGGGCATCGTATGACATATGTTTGAGCCCCTTTATCCTTTTGGTGAGGAACTTTTGGGGTCTTTCCAACTGCTGCAGGTGTCGGGTAAGGTACATTCAATGGGGCGTTGTACTCAATCATTGGTCTGATAAGTGAAGAGTACAGGGGTACAATGACCTCTCCTGATCTGGATGTGAATCCCTTCATGATCAGGTGGGCAATGTAGAAGGTCTTCCTAACCACTTTGGCAATGTGAGTGTCAAAAGAGAGGTTACTGTCAACTTGGGTCCCCAGGTCCCTGATAACTTCTTCCAGTGTTTAATGGATTACCACCTATGTGGTAATTAGGGGTTACCTTGTTTTTCCCAAAGGGTATGACTATACATTTTTGGCATTTAGCTTAAGGCCATGGCTCTGGCACCAGTTATCCATTTCTATGAGACCTCTCTGGAGGATGTCTGTGTCTGATGGAGTGTCAATTATGGTGCCCAGTTTGCAGTCATCTGCAAATTTTGTCAGCCACAATCCCCTATGTTTGCCTGCACTTCAGAAAAATAAATGCCGAACAAGAGGGGCCCATGACTGAGCCCTGTGGGACACCGCCGTGACCGGCTTAGAGTCTGACATGGCACCAGCAACTCTAACCCTGTGTGTTCTGTCCTTGAGCCAGTTTGCAACCCATCTTGTGACATATGGGTTTACATCTAAGCTGGTGAGCTTTTCTATGATGCCCGAGTGGGGTATTGTGTCGAACGCTTTTGCTAGGTCAAGGCAGGCTGTGTGAACTGCCTTACCCTCATCAATGGCCTTAGTGACTGTTTCGAAAGTCGACCAAGTTCAAGAGGCAGGATCTGCCCTTGACAAAGCTAAATTGGGTAGGATCCAGTGTCTGTAGGTCCCCAATGTCTTTATTTATGAGTTCCATTATGATCCTCTCCATAGCATTGCAGACAAGGCTCGTCAAGCTTATGGGGCGGTAATTTCCAGGGTCCGTAGAAGCACCGCCTTTGTGGAGTGGGACCACAGTTGCCGTAGGCCATTCTTTGGGTACATATCCTGTAGTAAGGCTAAGATTAAACAGCAGCCTTATGTGTGGGTTTAGTTCCTCATTGAGTTTGTGTAGCACACAGCCGGGGACACCGTCCGGTCCCATTGATGCTGTGTTTTTTGCTTTAGAGAGAGCAGCTCTCACCTGGGCATCTGAGATGTTTGGGAGGCTAGACTCTGGTGGGATAGATATTTCTCCTTTTCCGTGCACCTAGGGGAGAAATTTGCACTGAACCTGTCTGCCAGTATGTTGGCAATGTCTGTGGGTTCAGTGATTTTTTTATCATTTTGGACTAATTCTGAGCATATCTGGGAGTTTCCACCCAGGTTTCTAACATAGCTAAAGAAGGTTTTATGATTGTCTTTTGTGTCATTAGCGATTTTTCTCTCAAAGTTGGCCTTGGATGATTTTATGAGTGATCGTAGTTTTTTGCTAGTATTGATCAGAGATGCCTTCCCCTTTAGGGATTTTGCTCTGTCATGTAGTAGCTTTCTCCTCTTGTTGTAGAGTTTGTTTATGGCTGGGGTCCACCAGACCGGGCACCTGCCTTTGGTGGAAAAGGTCTTGATTTTATTTGGGATTGCTTGATCCATACATTCCTGGAGGTGCTCGTAGAAGGCATTTGTAAGGGTTTCAGCAGCGTGGGTTGTGGTTTCCACTGGCTCAGGGGCCATGAAGGATACCACTCCAGTCTTAAGAAGTGTGAAGTTTGCTTTTGAGAAGTTCTTCACTGTGGTCTTTTTTGCTGGGGGTGGGGGCGGGATGTGGATTTCCAGTGAGATTAATTTATGGTCTGATCTCACCAATGAGGGATATACTTCCGGTGTGGAGCATTTTGTCCCCATGTTTGTGATGATCAGATCTAGTATATTTTCTCCTCTTGTGGGAATGGTGACTAGTTGTTCCATAGCATTTGAGTTTATGAACTCAAGGAACCTTTGGGCTAGGGTGTTGGGGCTTGAGTAATGTTCCCAGTCTATGTTTGGGTAGTTGAAGTCACCCAATATGATGGTGTTTGGAGAGACATTCATACTCTCCAGTGTCTTCAGGAAGGCTGTGTGGGTTTCCTGAGTTTGAGAAGGTGGTCTGTAGCATGTTACAAACTGTAGGGCAGTTTTACCTATGGTTAATTGCACCTGGATGGTCTCCGATGCTTCGTGCGTTGCCACTAACCTGGAGGTGTGGGTATCCTTTATGAATATGGATACTCCCCCTCCTTTTGTGGTTCGGTCCGGATTTTGGGGCCGGAACGCATGATATGAGGTATAACCTGATAGTGCTGGCGTGCTCTCAGGAGCCTTGAACCTGGTTTCAGTCACAGCACAGACATCGATGTTCTCCATACTGAGGAGGGCTTTGAGGGCGTGCATCTTGAGGTTTAGACGTCTGGCATTGAGCAGTATTACCCTTAGTTTTTCTCCATTTTTGTTTTCTAGGGCGGTAGGTTTATCATTTGAGCCTTGCCTAAAAAAGGCACTATGGGGGTGGCAAGAGCCTTTGCCAATATCCGGAAGCCCAGGGGTGATAGGTGCAAGCCGTCCCTTGTGAAGCAGCGTGGCTTGTCAAGCATGTCATCCCAGGCAGACAGACATTGGATCCCCTTAGAATGACACCAGTAATTAAGCCAATTATTAAAGCTGATCATTTTGTCTCTGTATTGTGGCATCATTCTTGGTGAGGGTAGGATACTGCTCAGGGTCAGGGTCATACCAGCCTGGGCTACATAATCTGAGAGCTCCTCTATGTCTCTTTTAATGTAGTCCAGGGAGGTACGTCTCAGGTCATTCACACCGGCATGGACAATGACTGAGTCATACTTGTACTTGCTGTGGAGTGACCCGAGTGCTTGTGTTATGTGGCGGATTCTAGCGCCTGACAGGCAGCTTACTGTGATCTTTTCCTTGTTCAGTCTGGTGAGTGGGACGTCAGTGTGTCTGACTATGGAGTCACCTATAACAAATGTGTCTGGCATTGTGTTTGGCCTTAAGGGCTGTGACTGTTTAGCACACTGACTTTGAGAACTATGTGTTGCATGTCTTATGTCTTGAGGTGGCAGTTGCTTGGGTGTCTGCTTTGGAGGCCTCTGTAGTTTTGGTAGATTTTTGATCAGTGCCTCCAGTATGTCTTTGTGTGTTTATGTGTTTGTTTTGCAGTTGTGATAGTTCTATGTGAAACTGGGTTTGTGGTGTCGTGGTTTCCTTCTCCTCCTGTCTGGTCTTGCCAGTCCTGAGTTGAGAGAGCTCAGCCTCCAGTTTGGCTATATAGCTGCATCTCTCACATGTATTTGTGTTTTGTGGGAGAAGGAGTGGGTTGTCTGTGTACATGAGGCAATTGTAACATTGCCTCAAGATGCCCAGATTCACCAGCTGAACAGGAGAGGACGCTAGCAACTGACCCTTCGACATGCTAGAAAAAGTGAAGAAGTTTGCTGTGTAACTGAGTCAGAAGGGACCTATAGGGAAATGGGTACTCAAGGGGATTCTAGGCTAATGTAGTACTTTGTTTAGTATACAAGTACTTTACCTATATAAAAATGCTTTAGGAGCAAGTGCTGAGCTTTTGAGATAGAGAATAGACTGTTTAGATTGCAAGTAGAGAAGTTCTAAGGGAAAAATTGAAGAGGAAAAGGATGCATTTAATCACCCTTGTTATGTTAATTCTAAAATACAGGATTACTACTCTATGATGAAATGCTGTGTGTAGGTATCTCTTAGAAAACTAGGCAGATTTTTATGAAATGTAATAGTACTGCTGGAAGATGAGATTCCTGGTACAGTTCAGTAATTTCCCCTTATCATATAATAGTCATCAGGGCAAAAGCAAAATTACCAAACAAAAACTGGCTACAAAACAGATCTCTTCCAGCCTTCACTTCTTTATATTCTGATCTCGGTGAAGCATGTGTTTAAATACCTTCTGTCTCTACTGCTCTAGACTTAGCATCTACAGTCACGAGCGTGATTTGCAGGCCTATATCTGCAGTCTTAACAGGCACAAACACTTTCAGACTTTTTTTCTTACTGCAGTCTGGCATATTCTTTAAGGTAGGCTAAATCTGTGGCAATACTGAATGCTAAGGAACTGGAGGTATTAATCTTTTTAACAAACCATTCTAGCAAGCTCCCCTCCCTGTGAAAAGTGGAAGTGCTCATACAGGCAGTGGAGGTTTTTCAGGAAAGTTAAATAAAGGGCATCTAGCCAAGCTTACCAGGTGAGGCATCAAATGAAAGCACAAATGTGAGTTGTCTTTATCAACTCTGTACAAGAGATCTGCTGGAATGTGTGCTGGAGGTACCAGGGTGCATGGTGTTTTATTCTAATAATCCTGGAAGATCTACAACTATGGATAGACCTACCCATAAACTGCAGAACTTGAAAGTATCTTCTTCTGAGTATAAAACTTCTCACCCATGATACTTAATATTTTGCAGAAAGTGAAATGCTATGGAGGCAAGCCTGAGGACTGAAGTGTCTTTGTGATATGACTGAATAAATACAAGAGAAAATATTTGGAGGTACATGAATATTCCTCTTACCCAGGTGAGAAAGGAAACTGGCTCCTCAATCTCTTTGTTTGTATTTTCTGTAATATTTTCTGGTCCCAAAGTAGGCTCCTTTGCTAGGGAAAGATCTGGCTCACTCAGCTTCTCACAATGTAATCTTCAGAATACCAGATAATTGTCAGTACAAAAGATGGTATCCGTTTCCCTGGCTTTAACTTCTAAAAGTGTTTTGGGCTTCTAATACCAGGATGGGGAACAGGTCCCATTCCTAAGTCATAGTATAATTACAGTTAATGAAATTAGTATTGTTTCAGTTCATAACCATGGACCTAACAAACAAGGATATAGGGTATCTTCACACTCTGGATCCCACACAGTTTGGTTTTCTGAAGGGTAGTTCATGCCTGCTCAACTTGGTTGACTTCTTTGAGTCAGTCACCAGAGCTGTGGATGAAGGCAAGGTGGTTCATACAGTCTACCTTGATCTGGCCAAGGCTTTTGATACCATCCCCCACTCAGGAATCATAGAAAAACTCACTAAGCTAGGCATCAACCCCTATATCAATAGATGGGTTGCAAACTGGCTCACAGATAGAACCCACAGTGTGAAAGTAGCTGACTCCAAGTCAAACTGACGATCAGTCATGAGTGGAGTTCCACAGGGGTCAGTCCTGGGTCCTCTCCTGTTTGGTATCTACTTCTCGGAAGTCCAGGCCAACATGAAGGGACTCTGTCTGACAAAGTTCACAGATGACTGCAAGTTGGGAGCCATTATTAACTCTCAAAGTGATGTTAACATCCTACAGAAAGGCCTCACTGAGACCAACGACTGGTGTCAGAACCATGGCCTTAAGCTCAATGCCAAAACATGTGTCGTCATTCCCTTTGGGAAAAAGCCAGTTCCCATGAATTACCACATCAATGGCAATCAACTGAACACAGAAGGCACTATAAGAGATCTGGGAACACAGGTTGACAGCAACCTCCTTCTATGTGGCAAATCTCATTACTAAGGGTTTTGCATCCAGGAAGAAAGAGGTCATTGACTCCCTCTACTCTTCCCTCATTAGACCAATCATCGAGTACAATGCCCCATTTGGCAAGTACCTCACCTAGACACCTGAAACAACTGGAGAGGCTGCAAAAGTACCTCACAAAGAAGATCCTAGGCCATAAACAATTGTCCTACTCAAACTCCAACTATTATCCGTCTCATATCTCCTACTTAGAGGCGATCTCTGCTTGACTTACAAAGCCATGTCTGACCCAGCTCTGTGCTTCAACAAAGTATTAGTTTAAGGGTGTGCGTACTTATGCAACCAGCTTATTGCACATTTTTTATTTTTTATACCCCCCCCCAAGAGATATTTGTTTTGCAATTGAATTGTACAGGTTAATATATATATACATATATATATATATATATATATATATATATATATATATATACATACACACACACACACATACATGGATGCATATGTAACAGATCTCATTTGACAGACTTTTCTTCCTCTTCTGAGACTGTCTTACTTAAATAACTTTAGCAGCAACTTCACTCACCAAGAAAAGTCACACACGTATAAACAAACCATTGAGTGCAAAGTCAGACATAAGCATAGGAAATGACATCCAGTAGAGTATTGGGATCATCAACAATACTGATCGGCATCCTGTTCTGATTGCTCTTCATTCATAGTACACCTGGCGTTGGTCTTTGATCTTAATTTCATCGCTCTACTCAGTTTCTACACTGCCACCTACAAAAGATCCATGATATTTTAATTCACTGATTTACTGATGGTCCTCTTTGTTTAATTTTATCTTGTACTTAGCAATTCATGCTGTGTTCTCTTCTCCTGAAGATAAAGCTTTGTTTAAATCTTCTTTCTTTTCTTCACTATGACATATGGCACCACCCTGTTTTGTATTCCAGCCAACCTAAATGCTTAGATATGAAGACTTGACCTAACTGAAAGCATTTACAGCCTGCAGGTCTGATCTGAATCAACAGTTAGCAGTTACTCAACAACACAAACAAGCAAGCAAAAAAAAAAGTTTGACTAGCAGCTTGTACAATGAAAGAGCCAGACAGGGTTTGAGAGAATAAGTGGCCTTGCTGACTCACTCACCCTGAAGGATGACAGATGGTCCCCCTGGTTGGCAAGCTGTGACTTGCATGTAAGAAGTGTCCCAATGATCAAGGGATGCATGCTTGGAAATCCCAAGCCAGTTTTCGTAACTCTCAATGGGAGGGGTGTGGAAGTGCATGCACACTTCAAGATGAAAGCATGGGATGTGCTGATAGGGGGGACAGTGTCTACATCAGCCACCAATGGCAGGTTTAGGGCCACAATGCTACTACTACTCTTGTAGATCGCAATAAAAATTATGCAAAGCTGCTAAGAGGTGGGCAGTAGACAGATCTTGGCCCATGGACAATCAAGATAGGATGCAACAGGTCTTGGTGTTGGGAGGGGAGGGAGCCAGACTCACCTGGGTCATCGGTTGAAGATGTCGACCTAGGGCAGCAGAACAGTGGCTGAAATTTAAGCATGAAGGGACCCTCAGGACTACCTATAAAATCACTTCTCTTTATAACTCACCCATACTGCACTATGTATGTCCTTAGTATGGGAGAGGACTAAGCTAACACTGACTGGGGGAATGCTGGATGCTGGTTGAAACACACTGAGTCACAAAAACACCCAGATCAACAAAGTGCACACTTTAAGAAAAGAACAATCTTCCTTTCTATCTAAAAAAAAACTATCTGCCTCATGAGGATAACAGCAGCAGCAAGCTGAGCAGAGTAGGCCAGACTTCAGTATTCCCAACAGAGGTCTTCACTTTATTCTGTAGGATCCTTAGTCATTCTCAGGTTAACTGAAAGACATATTCCCTCCAACATGCCCTACTTTCTGCCTGGGGGGGGGGGGGCTCAATCCAGTCAGGAATGTCTGGTATAACACTCAATGGATGCATTCAGGAGGAAGGGGCAGTCTCAAGGTGTCCATACCACAATGTACTTCTCCTAACACAGAGCAGCCTATATTGTAAGATGCTCCTGCATAGCCAGACTCCTCCTCCTTTTATTGCAGACAGTAAGCTCACCTCCCCCTGTGAGGGAACCATATATTTGCTGCTTGTATCTGTGATCTTATCCTATTGGTCACTGTCTTAAGTTCATAACCACAGGTAGAGATGTAGACTTATCAGTAAATTGAGAACTTAGGTTCAAAGGTAGGTACTAGGCTATCTGCCCGAAGGCATTTATAAGCCTAGCCGGAATGTGTTGGCTTTTGCTGCTCCCTTAGATTAGTTTCCTGTGCCTCTGTCCAACAGAGCCATTGAAGTGATCCCTGGGGTAAAATTTCTGTTTCCAATACCCTCATCAAGGTTTCTCTTGAAGAGGGTTAGTGAGGAGCTCTGCCTAATGTAGATTGGAATCCTGTTCCAGAGCATGGGAAGTCTCTGGGACAGGAATCTATCCCTCCAGCACATCCTATTTATTGTTGTGGTGAGGTTTAGATCCCTGGAGCGTGTGGCTCGAGGGGATATGATTTTCTTTAGGTGGAGTATGTCCATCAATTCTGGGTTGGACATGGCCTTGTGTGTCAGACGGAGATCACCTCTGAGTAGGCGGTACGCAACCGAGTACAGCTGGAGTTTCTTCATTCGAGGTGCATAGGGCATCTGCTTGAGGCCAGTGATCCTCTTGGTGAGGTACTTCTGTGGTCTTTCCAGTTGTTGCAGGTGCCTTGTAAGGTACATCCCAAATGGGGCATTGTACTCTATATGATGGGTCTGATGAGTGATGCATAGAGGGGCCCAATGACCTCTTTCGATCTGGATGCAAACCCTTTTGTGATTAGGTGGGCCACACAGAAGGATTTTCTAACCACTTTGGCAATGTGATTATCAAAGGATAGGTTACTATCTACTTGGGTCCCCAGATCCCTTATTACATCTTCCGTATTTAGAGGGCTACCACCTATGTGGTAGTTTGTTTTTTTCCAAAGGGGATGACTATGCACTTTTTGGCATTTAGCTTGAGGCCATGGTTTTGATACCAGGTATCTGTCTCAGTGAGACACATTTGGAGGATGTCTGTGTCAGCCGGAGAGTCAATTACAGCCCCTAGTTTGCAGTCATCTGCGAACCTGGTCAGCCATAGTCCTCCTGTGCTTGCCTGTACCTCTGAGAAGTATATGCCGAACAGGAGGGATCCTAGGACTGAGTCTTGGGGAACGCCACTTGTAACCAGTTTAAAGTCAGACCTAGCTCCCGCAACTCTTACTATGTGGGTTCTGTCCGTGAGTCCGTTGACAACCTATCTCGTGACGTAGGGGTTTATGTTCAGGCTGGTGAGCTTGTCTATAATACCTGAGTGGGGAATGGTGTCAAAGACCTTTGCGAGGTCTATGTAGGCTGTATGGACCACCTTTCCCTTGTCTATAGCCTTGGTAACTGTCTCAAAGAAGTCCACCAGGTTTAAGAGGCATGATTTGCCCTTAACAAAGCCAAACTGGGTAGGGTCCAGTGTTAGGAGGTTTCCAATGTCTCTGTTAATAAGATCCATGATTATGCACTCCATAGCTTTGCAGACCAAGCTAGTCAGGCTTATAGGGCGATAGTTCCCGGAATTAGTTGTGGCTCCACCTTTGTGAAGCGGAATAACCATTGCTGTGCGCCACTCTGTGGGCATGTAGCATGTGAAGAGGCCGAGTTTAAACAGTGTGTATAGGTGAGGGGTTAGTTCATCTTTGAGCTCATGTAGGACACAGCCTGGGGACACCATCCAGTCCCACTGATGCTGTGTTTTTGGCTTAGGAGAGGGCTGTTTTAACCAGAGTGTCTGCGATTTCAGGGGCACTACATTCTTCTGGTATAGTTATGGGCCCTTTTGGGGGTGAGAGGGGGTGAAGTTTGCACTGAACCTGTCTGCCAGGATGTTGGCTATATCGGTCGGTTCAGTGTATTTTGTGCCATTCTGCACTAACTCTGAGTAGATCTGAGAATTGCCACTTATATTCTTGACATAGCTAAGGAATGCCTTGTGGTTATCTTTGGAGTCCATGGCAATTTTTCTTTCGAAGCTAGCCTTGGATGATTTTATGAGGGAATGTAGTTTCTTGCTGATACTGATCAGGAATATCTTCCCTTCTTGGCATTTTACTCTTTTCTGTACTAGTTTCCTCCTTCTATTGTATAGCTTGTTTATGGCAGGGGTCCACCAGACTGGTTTCATTTTCTTGGAGGAGTGAGTCTTGGTTTTTGTTTGGGATAGCATAATCCATGCATTCTTGTAGGTGACCATAGAGTGCATTAGTAAAGGATTTTGCAGCTTGGACAGCATTATCCTTCAGCATGGGCGCTTTGAAACTTCCCACCTCGGTCTTAAGTAATGTGAAGTTTGCTTTTGAAAGGTTTTTCATAGTGGTTTCTTTGACCAGGGGTGGTGGCGGAATGTGGATATCCAGAGTGATTAGTTTAAGGTCAGATCTAACCAGCGAGGGGTTGACCTCCGATGTGGAACACGGGTCGCCCATGTTGGTGATGACCAGGTCCAATATGTTGTCACCTCTGGTGGGGGTGTTGACCAGTTGATCCAGGGCATTTGAGTTTATAAATTCTAGGAAATGTTGGGCAATGGAGTTTGTACTTGAGTACTTCTTCCAGTTAATGCTTGGGTAATTGAAATCACCCGATATCAGGGTGTTTGGTAGGACCTTTATGTTTCCCAGTGTTTCCAGGAATGCGGAGTGGGGGTCCTGGGACATGGTAGGTGATCTGTAGCAAGCTATAATTTGAATAGCAGTTTTGCCCATTGTTAGTTGCACGTGGATAATCTCTGAAGCATTGCGCTGTGCCACTAACCTGGAGTTGTGGGTATCCTTGATGAATATGGATACTTCCGTGCCTTTTGTATTTCGGTCCGGGTTTTGTGGCCGAAATGTATGGTATGAGTTGTAGCCTGGTAGTGCTGGGGTGTTCTTTGGAGCCTTAAACCAGGTTTCTGTTACTGCACATATATCGATTTTCTCCATAATGAGGAGTGCCTCGAGTGCGTGCATTTTGAGGTTTAGACTTCTGGCAGTGAGTAGCATTACCCTCTGTTTTTTGTGACTTGTGCTATTTACGGCAATGGATTTGTCTTTTGAGCCTTGCCTAAAAAGGCACTATGGGGGTGGCAAGAGCCTTGGCCAGTATTCGAAAGCCTAAGTGTGACAGGTCCAAGCCGTCTCTAGCGAAGCAGCATGGCTTGTCGAGCATGTCATCCCAGGCTGACAAACACTGGATCCCCTTTGAATGACACCAGAAGCTTAGCCAATTGTTGAAATTGATAATTTTTTCTGTATACCGTGGTATCATTCTTGGTGAGGGCAGGACGCTACTTATGGTCAGGAGCATACCGGCCTGGGCTACGTGATCAGAGAGCTCCTCCATGTCTCTTTTCATGTAGTGCAGGGAGGTATGGCTCAGGTCATTCACACCAACATGGACAATGACAGAGTCATATTTGTACTTGTTCTGGAGTGATCTGAGTGCTTGTGTTATGTGGCGGATCCTGGCACCCGACAGGCAGCTAACAGTAACCTTCTCCTTGTTCACCCTAGTGAGTGGGACGTCAGTGTGTCTGACTATAGTCACCTATTAATAGTGTGTTGGGTATGTTATTTTGCCTTAAGGGCTGTGATTGTGTGGCACACTGGTTTTGTGAAGTATGTGTTTCATGGTTTGTGTTGGGGGTTGGAAGTTGCTTGGATGTCTGCTTTGGAGGTCTCTGTTGCTTTTGCAGATTTTTATTTAGAGCCTCTAGTATGTTTTCATGTATTTATGTGTGTTTTTTGACGGTGCTGGTTTCATAGGTCTATGTGAGACTAGTGGTGTGATGCAAGTATTCCTTTCTCCTCTTGACTGCCTGGTCCAGTCTTGAATTGAGAGAGCTTAGCCTCCATTTTGGCTGTATAATTGCATCTCTTGCATGTATTAGTGTTTGGTGGAAGGAGGAGAGGGTTGTTTGTGTACATGAGGCACTTGTAACATTGCCTCAAAACGCCCAGATTTACTAGTTGGACCAGAGAGTACACCTGAAACTGCCCTTTGGACATGCCTGGATAGGTACAGTGAACTGTTTTACTGATTGGCTGGTAAGGTCAAATAGAGAGCCTTGTCTTTCTCTACAGTATAGGGGGGTCTAGTGCTAAAGTTTATTAGTGCTTGCTATGAGTTTTGACCAAGTGCCGGGATGAGAAGTAAATGGTTTGAGTGTTTAAGTTGAAAGTTTCTCTAGTTCCAAGGGAAAAATTAAAGAGTAGACTTTGTGGAGCCGGGAATAGTTATACCCTAGCAAACCAGCATGCAAAACTGCGCAAACGCGGGTTTTATAGCAGAGAAATGAAAGAGAGAAATTAGCCCAAAATGGCCAATAAACTTTTTTTCCCTGAAAATAAAGCAGATACAATAAAAAAAACACTTTAAATGCACATAAATGGCTATCACACTTGAGTGTGTAGCCTACCATAGTTAAACAGATAATTTAAACACAAAAACAACTTTATTAAAGTGCAGGCAGTAAAATAAGTACAATATGTAGCTGAAACAAGCCTTTTTAAATCACAGAAACTCTAGAAAATTGGCGTTTTAAGTGGAATTAGCCAAATGCAGTAGGAAACCCACAGGGTTAGAGTTGCTGGCGCTGTGTCAGACTCCAAGACGGTCACAAGTGGTGTCCCACAGGGCTCGGTCCTTGGCTCCCTATTGTTTGGCATCTACTTCTCAGAAGTACAGGCCAACATGGGAGGACTTTGGCTGACAAAGTTTGCAGACGACTGCAAACTGGGCGCCATAGTGGAAAGTGCATCGGACACGGATATCCTTCAGAAGGGACTCACGGAAACAGATAGCTGGTGCCAGAGCCATGGCCTGAAGTTAAACGCCAAAAAATGTATAGTCATACCCTTCGGGAAAAACAAGGTAACCCCAAGCTGCTATATAGGTGGCAATCCACTAAGCACAGAAGAGGTTATCAGGGACCTGGGGACCCAGGTTGACAGTGGCCTTTCTTTTGACACTCACGTTGCTAAAGTGGTTAGAAGGACCTTCTACATTGCCCACCTGATCATGAAGGGATTCACATCCAGATCTAGTGAGGTCATTGTTCCCCTGTACTCTTCACTTATCAGACCAATGATCGAGTACAATGCCCCATTCGGGATGTATCTCACCCGACATCTGCAGCAATTGGAGAGACCCCAAAAGTTCCTCACCAAAAGGATAAAGGGACTCCAAAATCTGTCATATGCTGCCAGATTGAAGAAACTCCAGCTCTATTCAGTCGCATACCGTCTGCTCAGAGGTGACATGTGCCTGACATACAAGGCCATGTCCAACCCGGAATTAATGGACATGCTCCACCTCAAAAATCCAAATCCACCAAAACCACTAGAGCAAGCGACTTAAACCTTAGCACGGATATAAATAGGACGTGCTCGAGGGATAGATTTATCACTCAGTGACTCCCTATGCTGTGGAATAAAATCCCGGTCCATGTGAGGCAGAGCACCTCGCTGACTCTGTTCAAGAGAAATCTAGACCTGTGGATGGGAGATCGTAGGTTTACCCCGGGAATCATCTCTGTGTCACTGCTGGACAGAGGCACAACAAACTAATGGGCACAGTATTTTCTCATATAAGGGGTGGCGTAAGCCACAAAAATTTGGGCTAGGCTTATAAATGCCTTAGGGCAGATAGCCTAGTATAAACCTATGAACCTATGAACCTATGAAAATGCAGAAAAATGATACTTAATCACTCCAGTGTGTCTCTTTTGTCTCTCTGCTGCTGTAGAACTCTGCAGGGCACCAGGCAGGAGCTTGCTGAGCTATATACTAGCACAAAAACCTTGCAAATGCAGGTTTTATAGCAGGGAAATGAAAGAGAGAGAAATTAGCCCAAAATGGCCAATAAACTACTAATTTCTGGGCTGAAACCACTCCTCCTGAGACAGATATGCTGCTCAAAGCTCCCTCTCTCACAGTGAACAGAGAAACTTCATTCTATCCAAGTAAGGTATGGACAAACACAGAAACTTGTAACATAGTCCTGAATTCATCACTAACCTGAAAACTGGACTATACTAGCTTAGAAAGGCAGGAAAACAATTATTTTTTTTGTTTTTTTCTGAAAATGAAGCAGATACAATCAAAAAACACTTTAATGCACATAAATGGCTATCAAACTTGAGTAACTTAACTTTTAGTTATGTACTTACCATAACTTTAGATGTTTGGGATCCATCTCACCTACATTCTGTACTGATGGGTTTGACTCGGCACGCTATACTATAGAGCGAAGTCTCTTATTGGCTGAGCTATTCTACATCCCAGGATGCACCACCACTACTTCCCCAGATCTTGTTTGTCCGCACACATGCACACACACATAGACTGTTGATATAATATTGCCAGGTGTTTCAAGATGGAACGGCTAAACTTGAACCGTCCGGTCTCTTCTGATCTCCAAGGCAGGGGGAAGGAGGGTGGGTTATTAGGAATGTAGGCGAGATGGATCCCAAACATCTAAAGTTATGGTAAGTACATAACTAAAAGATGTTATGTGATCCTATCTCGCCTACATTCTGTACTGATGGGACAGCGTCCCTAGCACCTGATTCCTGGGTGGCTCACTGGAAAACACTCCTGAGAACTGTGGAACCGAAGGAAGCTCGCCCCCGAGATGCCACGTCCAATTTGTAATGAGAAATGAAGGTGTGAGGAGAAGACCAGGTAGCCACAACACAAATGTCACTAATGGCAAGCTTAGAATGGAAGGCTGTCAAAGTAGCCATAGCCCTTGTAGAATGAGCTTTCACTGTGGTTGTAAGCTCTTTATTAGAAAGGAAGTAAGTATGACTGATACAGTCTCTGATCCACTTGGCAATAGTGACCTTCGTGACGGCTTTGCCCAATTTATTGTCTGAAAAGGACACAAACAACTGATCTGTTTTTCGTGTTTGGTGTGTCCTATCTAAATAGAAACGCAATTGCCTGTGAACATCCAATGTATGGAAGATGTATTCCGCTCTGTTTGAGTACTTTGGGAAGAAAACTGGAAGTTTCAATGACTGTTGCAGACAAAAACTAGAACAAACCTTAGGAACAAAGGATGGATTAGGCCTGAGGGATACTCTATCCTTGTGAAAAACCAGGTACGGTGGTTTGACACATAGGGCTTGAAGTTCCGAAACTCTTCTGGCTGATGTAATTGCCACTAAAAAAGCAGTCTTCCAAGAAAGAAATTTCAAGTCACAAGTTGCTGCCGGTTCGAAGGGGGAAGAGGTCAAAGCACCTAATACCAAATTAAGATCCCACGGTGGAGCGGGATGAGAAATCGGAGGTCGTAGCAGCCCAGCACCTTTCATGAAGGCTTTACACAACTTGTTGCTCATCAAAGGTGGGTCTATAATTTCATGAAAATTGGAAATAGCTGCCAATTGAACCTTGATGGTAGAGACCAAAGAACCTTGATTGAATAGACAAGCTAAAAACTTCAGAACCTCTGACACCGGGGCAGTAATGGGATCTAATCCCCGGAGTTGGGCCCAAATAGCGAATCTCTTCCATTTGCTGTTATACATTTTTTTAGTAGAAGTCTTGTGTGCCGAAGACAAGATATGTATGACTTCCGGGTCCAAAGCATGGTTCCTGACTATGGTCGGAAGAGGAGGAGCCAAGCTGTTAACCTCAACGAGTGAAGGGACTGATGAAGTTGTCCCGACTGGTGGATCAAGAGGTCTGGAACCTGGTCCAGGAACCATGGACCGTCCAGTGCATATTTCCGAAGAAAGGGCAACCAGACTTGACGAGGCCAGTATGGGGCAACTAAAATCATCTTGCTCTGCAAGTGAATCGCCTTCTGGATCACCCTAGGAAGAAGGGGAACTGGTAGAAAGGCGTACAGCAGGCCGGTGGGCCAAGCTTGGACTAGGGCGTCCTTGGGAATCTCCCCCGGAACTGGGGTGGGAGAGAAGAACAGTTGGCATTTCGTGTTGAGGGGAGTTGCAAAAAGGTCGCAACAAGGAGTACCCCATCTTCTGAAAATCTGAGTTGCCACTCTGTCGTTCAGAGACCACTCGTGAGGGGAGAGAATAGTTCTGCTCAGTCTGTCGGCTATCACATTGGATCTCCCCGGAATGTGTGTTGCTACCAGAAAAGGTTTGGTTGCAATCGCCTAATCCCGTACTTTCATGGCCTCTCTGCAAAGGGGGTAGGATCTGGTCCCTCCCTGCTTGTTCAGGTACCAGACTACTGACATGTTGTCGGACTGAATGGCAATCATGCCCTGGGGGAGGTAATTGTGTAGTGCTTGCAGCGATAGAAGCACTGCCCTCATTTCCAGTATGTTGATGTGGAGGAGACTCTCGTCGGAGTGCCACTTGCCTTGGACTGACCTGCCCAGGTAATGTCCCCCCCACCCTGTCTGGGAGGCGTCCGTAGTCAATGTGGCCACTGGAGGTGGTGGAACGAAGGGTCGCCCCTGATACAGGTTGGAGGAAAGAAGCCACCAATGAAGGTCCTGTTTGCACGTTTCCGTGATCAGAATGAGGTGACTGAGAGGGAGATCCTGATAAGACCACTGGACTGACAGGAGCCACTGGAGAATCCTCATATGTAATCTTGCCAAGGGGACTAGGAGGACGGTGGCCGACATGGAGCCTAATAGTTGTAGGACCATCCTGGCTGGGGCTCGGCGTTTGAGGATCAAGGCTCGAACTTGAGACTGTAATATTTCTATCCTCTCTGTAGGAAGATAGACCCGCATTTGCCTTGAATCTATCTCTACCCCGATAAACCGTATGTGACAGCAACACAGACTTTGCCCAATTGAAGGTGATTCCTAGGGAGTTGCCTAGAGATATAGTGGCTGCTAGGTTCTGTAAGAGTAGACGCCTGGAGGTGGCAGTTAGGAGCCAGTCGTCTAGATATGGAAACACCTGGAATCCTAGACTTCTCAGGTGAGCAGTCACCACCGCCAAACATTTGGTGAACACCCTGGGGGCTGTGGTGAGACCAAAGGGCAGTGCACGGAACTAGAAATGACTGTCTCCCAGACTGAAGCGCAAGTGTCTCCTGGACGCCTGATCTATCAAGATGTGATAATAGGCATCCTTGAGATCTATGGAGCACATCCAAACACCTTTCTCCAGCAGCGGGAGAATGGATTGCAAGGTGACCATCCGGAACTTGGACTTCTTGACTGATCGATTTAGCTTGCTGAGATCCAAAATGGGTCTCAAGTCCCCGGTCTTTTTTGGCACCAAAAAGAATTTTGAGTAAGTCCCTAATCCAGTCTGGTCTACGGGGACCAGTTGGATGACTCCTTTTTGAAGCAGCTTTGAGATTTCGATGGCTGCAAGATCCCGTTGACTGGGTGGTGGGTCCGGGATTTTTCTGGATGGTGGGGGGGTTGTGAAAAGGGAATGACGTAACCTCCGGCGATGATTCGGAGCACCCATCGGTCCTGAGTGATATTCTCCCAGGCCCTTAGGTGCCTCGAAAAACGACCCCCGACTGGCTCCGGAGCTGTGCAGTCGGGCAATCCTTCAGGGATGCTGGAAGGTTGAGGAGCCACAAAAGGACTCGCGGTCTCCAGTGTTGCGGGGGCCTCTGCCGCCTCTGGGACGGTGTCTTCCTGAAAAATTTCCCCCTCCTCTGCCTCTAGAAGGGGAATCGTCCTACTGTGGGGGGTAAGCCTTTTGAGATTTACGGAACCACATCTTCCCCCCTCTTCTAGCCTTGGGATAAGGCCTGAAGGGAGTGGAAAACCGTGCTCCTACGGCAGTCAAGGTCTTACCTTCTTGTTCACAGCGGGTCAAGGTGTCCTTTACCTTGGGTCCAAACAGAGAGGACCCATCGAAGGGAGCGTCGGCAAAGGAAGACTTGAAGGCTTCCGCAAAGTGACACAGGCGGAGCCAGGCTTGTCTCCGTAGAGCAACACCTGTTCCCGCCGCTCTACTCGCCCCCTCGGCTGCATACGAAATGAGCCTCATGGACGAGTTCGATAATGATGATAACGTAGCCAGCTGAGAGCTAACTGCCTGGGCCAGCTGCTCAGGTAGGTTACCGGAGAGGGTATCTGAAAGTTCCTTGACCAGATCCCTCTGAAGTCTGGTGAAGTGTATCAGATAATTCAGAGACCTTAAAGTAAAGGCTGCTGAAGTAAGGTGCACTTCCTGTACCTATCCATGCTCCTGGACTCTATTAGGAGGATGGACGGACGTAGACGCCTCTGCCACATCTTGTTGGGTAGCAGATGCCACCACCAGGGCATCTACAGCCACACCTTTGGAGAGGAATTCCTTTTCGGGGGGGGCTGAAAGAAATTTATTGGGGCGAGCTGGCACCGGTTCCACAGAATCCGGGTGCTCCCACGCCCTTCGAGAGATCAAATCTAGAAGCTCATCGAAGGGCGGAGACACCCAGGAGGCGGAGGGCTGAGCCCCGAAGGCCTTGAGGAAGACCGACTCCTCAGCAGAAGTGGGTTTGGACTGCCAGTCGCCTCGTTGCTTGAGGATTTCTAAGATGTCCGCAAAGGAGACATCATCCGAGGACGACTTGGGGGACCCCTCCGCATCATCGAGGTCGGTGTCCGAGGTGAGAGACTCGTCCGGGGAGTCTACGTGCTTCCTCTTGCACTGTCTCTTCCTGGGAGGTTCCTCCGAAGAAGCCTCGGAAGGACCTCCAGGAAGGGGGGAACCTCCAATGGGGGTGACCTCAGGCCCCAGGGCTCCGCTGTCTTGAGACAGGGGGACAACAAAGGAACCAGTCTCCATGCCAAGGGAAGGTGCCAGAGAGACGGTGGAGGTAGCTAAGGAAGATTTGGCCAAAGCACTCCTCATGGCCCTGAAGGCCAGACCCCCAGAGTCCTGGGAAGGTCCGACCCCTGAGGCCACAACAGTAGACGGCACTCCCGCAGCCAACGCACCGTGAGGGAGGCTCGGAACTGAAAACTTCAGTCCTGAAGCATCACCCTCGGGGCCGACCGAGGAGGTCCATGTACTGAACTCCAACCCGAAGGTCGGGGTTGGAGTAAGGGTCGGAGCCGACCCGAAAACCTCCACCGGCTCCACCAGCACCGACTCCAACAGTGCCGAGGCTGTTGGAGGAGGAATCAAGACAACAGGGTGGGCAATCGGCTCCGGAGCCGACTGGGCTGGAGCCGAAACCAACTTTTGGAAGACTGGAGACTGAAACAGCCTTTGAAGTACCCTGTCTATGTCCGAATCCGACATTCTCGAAGACCGAGAAGAGATCGAACGAGTTCGAGTCGACTTCTCCGCCGGTTCCGAAGGACTGGGGGACCGGCTCCGAATCGTCTCAATAAAAATCAGTGCAGAGGGAGACTCCACAACCATAGCAATTTCCCTCAGAGCCGAAGTGGACTTCGGCGCCGAAGGGGAAGAGTCTGAGCGGGCAACTCTCATCGGCTCCGAAGACAGTGGAGCCGATGAAGGTGACCCACCTCTCGAAGCTCTAGCCGTCGGCTCCGAAGCCAGAGGAGTCGAGGCTGGAGGCATCGAGGCAGACCGTTCCTCCCTCGGCTTCGAAGTCCGTGGAGCCGATTGAGAAGCCTGCCGAGATTTCTTTGTGGCCGTTCCGACGGGCTGGTCGGAGCCGTCGATTTCTTTTTCTTCGATGGAGAAGAGGAAGATGATAAAGCCTCCTCAAAAGAGGGTGTAATAAGCCCTTTTAGAATCAATTTGTTTTTCCTCTCTTGGAGGACTCGAGAGGAAAAGGCGTGACAAACGCTGCATGACTCCTGAAGATGTTTAGGGCCTAAACAATACACACAACGAATGACCGTCTGTTATAGACATCTTGTAGCTGCACTTAGAGCATTTTTTGAACCCAGAAGGTCTACGCTCTTTCGACATGTTTACACAAACACTACTACTAATTTCAAAAACTTTCACAAAAACTAGTTAAAGAAGAGTAAATAAGGACAAAAAAACCCTCTAACGTAAACGGGATTACTTGTCCAACTAAGCTACAACACTAACACTAAATACTTCAACACGCGCGAGGGCAAGGCCCCTCTAACTGAAACGGGATCCTTTCCCTCAAATTAAAGGCAAGTTTACCAGAAAAATCACAGAAAACTCAGTCACACAAACAACGATAGCTGTTAAAACAGCTTTTGGGTATAAGAATCAAAAATATCTGACAGAAATTCTTTGAAGAAAAAAAGCACTTAGCTCAGCCAAGTCCGAGACCACGTCTTTGCTGTAAAGCGGCAAACGAGATCTGGGGAAGTAGTGGTGGTGCATCCTGGGATGTAGAATAGCTCAGCCAATAAGAGACTTCGCTCTATAGTATAGCGTGCCGAGTCGGAGCCGAGGATCGGCTCCGAACCCATCAGTACAGAATGTAGGCGAGATAGGATCACATAACATCTTCCCCTTTACCACCATCTTCATCCAGTAAAATGACCGAGCTATTTCTGACACTGCTGCCATCTGCTCATGGTCCCCTTCCACCATTACTCATGAACAAGACTCATACATACTTAAACTCCACCACTTGAGACAACTGCAAAAGAAAATCCACCATTTTTGGGAAAGTACAGGGACTCCTAATTTTAAGTTTCTGATTTTCATTCTTAGTGACTTTTAGCAGCAAAGACTGCAGGGCATCTTTGAGATGATACTAATATGCTGAAAAATTGTCTGTAATTTCTGAAAGTCATCCCTGTTATGAATGGGCTTTCCCACAATTCACTCTGACATTTAGGAAATTTTACCAAATAACAAATTATTAGCAATTAAAAATGCCCAATTTTCTGGTATATCTTTTGTTGGATGAGGTTGAAAGATCACCAGAACAAAATTTTGTGAAATCTGCTTATCAATAAATCCCTCAGAAGGACTCACTGCTCACACCTGTATACCTTCATAAGACTGCAACACTGTGCATCAACCTGCACTGCTTACTTATAATTAGCCCAAACACACACACATTTATCTGTGTGATTAGAGGTCCAAGCAAGTCAATGCTACTGCATCTAATACTGCATACTTCTTTCAAATAGCTCATCACCCAAATACACTGCTTTTCCTCAAAACCCATCATATACATCATATTTAATTAGTATAATTTCCACTAAGTTTTAAAAGATAATAAACATTTGATAATTTTTTACAGGATAACACAAGTAAATATTTATTAGAAGACATCAATTTGCATTACTGCAGTGCTATTCAAAAACAGAAAACTTGTATAACCATAATATGTAAATTGAATAATAAACCAATGAATTACCAGATTAATCTTATGCTGTTAGAAATGCTATCAATTTGATATTAAATTTTTAAACTACCATTAACTATGTGATTTGCTGTTTTGTGTATTCTATGTTTCTTTTAGTTTTTTTAACATGTATAGTGGCAATTTATTGCAAACTTTTGGAATGCACTTAGCTAAAATGTTATTCTCCTGCTATTGTATTGGACCCTAAAAGAATATTACATATTAGACATGGATATTGAAAAATAACAAGACCTAATAAAACAGTGAATACTAAAGGCCCCTTAAAACTGAAATGACACTGATAATAATACCACTCATTTAATAAATTGTGTGCATTCTAACCAAGTCGTTTTGTCAAATAATAAAGTTGATTTATGAAAGAACTTACTACAGACTTGCATAATGGAATTAAGATCTGTGCCAATTTGCTATTCAATATGCCTCCCATAATCAGCTATATTATCCTAAAACCGTATTTTCCAACAGTTGATAGCTATACTTTCAAGATGGATGCACATTGAGTAACAGCTTAATTCAAGCTATCCCAGTGTGAAAACAGAAACTCATCAGAGAAGGCCAACAGACTTGTGTGCATCTGGGTAAATTTTAGTAATTGGAAAGTAGGAGCACTGCCTGGATCCAGGAAAAAAGAAATACGGAGGACTTGAAAGAAAATCAGCTACAAAAGTTGAGGAACAAACACTGAGTGGGAAAGGTTCTGCAGCTCTTCAGCAAAAAAAAACAATGCACACAGACCTCGTTAAAATAAACTAAACACTGATGCCGTATATCAACTCAAAAAACAAAAGGCTGGAAAACATGGAAGAAGCTTTAAATAGATATTCAGATGAGGTGATAAAAGTGAAAAAAAAATCAGAGGTCAAAATGAAGAAAAGGTTGGCTGAATAGCAGACTGGTCAAGAAAAGATGTTTCAGAAAATAACAGAATTAGAGGACAGACGCACTTAGGGAAAACCTAAGATTTTCGGCTATACCAGAGGAGCTGGAAGGAACATACTGTATTCATTTTATGAAAGCATAAATAAGCAACTGGATTGGTACTCCACAGCAAGAGTTGTGAGCTGAAGGGGCAAATTGTGTGCATGCTCCAAACGTGGCTATGAAAAGCAACCTATACCTTTAATAGTAAAAATGCAACCCTACCAGCAGAAGGAGTTGATTCTGACAAAACTGTGGTGAAAGGACAAAGAACTAAAAGTGGGACACATCAGAATGTTTGTGGAGAATGATTACTTTCCCCAAGTATTTGTTGAAAAGAGGGGAATTTAATGAATGGGTAGTGGAAATTATTAGAGAAGATCTAAATTTCTTTTGAAAAATAGTTAGGGAGTGGGATAAAATTAAAGTGGAGTTTAAAAATAGAAATAAAAGAAAGGGAGGTATGGTTAACAAGTAATGAATTATTTAGAGGGACTGACAAATGTTAAAATACTGCAAAATAGGGGAATTTCACAGAAGAACAGGAGCAACTGTAGAATGCTAAACAGAAAAGAAGGGATTACCTCAATAATATGCATGAGTTTAAAAAGATTGCTGTTAAGGAACTACTTTTTGATAACACAGGAGCACAAAAATTTTCAGCACGACGACTCAAGCAACAGAAAGTAGAAAGAGCTGTTGCCAAGCATAAGGAGTCTGTATCAAAGAAGGTAACGAGATACTGAAGAAGTATTAGAAATAGTTCAGTAATTCTTTTGAAAGTCTGTACGAAGCAGAGAAATATGGAAATCAAGAAACGGTACAAATAGAAATGTTTATGGCAGAATTAAATATGCCAAGGTTAGTGGTAGATGAGGCTCAATTACTAATAGTTAGGATAGGAGGAATGAAATAAAATGGTGATGTACAACCAATCTACAGGAATGTCCCCAGAAATAGATGGTATTCCTGTGGAAGTGTAGAAGCTAGGATGGAAAAAACTGATAAAGATCTGGAAGGTTCTGTTTAACAGTATTTTGAGAGGAGGAGAAGCACCAACATCCTGGAAGAAGGCAGTGACAGCTGCAATATCTAAAGAGCATACAGCTCTGTCAGATCCAGCTTCATAGACCCATTTCAATACTAAACCATAATTATAAAGTGTTTATGTCTACACTGGCTAAAAGAATGGCAAAAGTGATACCAAAATTGATAGATATGGCTCAATGTGATTTTATGGAGGGAAGGCAAACATTTGACATTAGGAGAACATTGATGATCCAGAGGGAAGCAGAATGTAAGAAAATGCCACTGTTGTTCATGGGTCTTGATGTAGAGCAAACATTTGACAGAGTAAGTTGGGACTTTGAGCAGGGCAATGGAAGCATTTATATTACCTCATAAAATTATAAGGTTGATTAGGAGGATATAGGAGAAATCGGAGGTGAAAATTAAACTGGGTGGGGTCTTCTCTGATAAGTTCTGCTTGAGCAGAGGAACCAGGCAGGGTTGTCCTCTTTCCCCTTTATTATTTCCATTATATTTTGAACCACTGGCTAAGAAAATAAGGGACTCAAAAATTCAAGGGTATAATTGGTATGATTGTCAAGAAAAGCTGGATCTATTTGCAGATAATATTACTTTATACCTGACAAAACCAGAAAGAGACATTACAGTGTTATGGAACATTTTGAGACAGTTTCAAATCTTTTTTGGGATACAAAATTAATGAAGCTAAAACAAAGGCAATAGCAATAAATTATGTACCCACACATGAATTGGTTCAGCAATATCCATATTTATGGGCACATGATAAAATGAAGTATTTAGGAGTACAGATTAAAAACGATTTTTATGCAACAGCTGTGGACATGTAAGAACACACTAAACAAAAGATAATACAAAAACTGAGAAAATGGAAGCTCTGCTATATAAATACGGTTAGTAAGATACAAGTACTTAAAATGTTTTTATTCTCTTTAGCCTTATACACAGGTCAGGCATATTTTTATAACCAGAGAAGAAGTTGTGGATAGCAATTAATAAACAGCTGAAGAATTTTACCTGAGAGGCATCAGTCAAGTAGAATAAGCTGATTTTTTCCAGTAGAACAAGAGGGATTTGAATTACACAATTTTAAGGGGTACTTCACAGCAAGACAGTTAAGGCTCCTTTGCATAGCACAAGCAGATAACTATAATTCAAAGTGGATAGGGGTGATGATGAAATGGGGATAAGCTCAAGACAAGGAGAGAGACTGGGATTTTGGATGCAGACCTTTAAGGAGAACAACAATAATCATGCAGAATATTATATTCATAAAGTAGCAGACAGTATTATAATAACTAAACCAACAAAGTAATGGAGAAACGAGATTCTGCCAATAGAAATTACTGCAATTAGGGATACAGACAACTGGCAAGAGAGGGTTGGAACTCACTGGAGAAAACTGCAAAGGATCCAAGGTATTGGGAACAAATAACTAGATGGGAAAAGGTAAAAAATGGGAAGATGCCAAGAATTTATTTGGACTGCAGATTACAGATTGCCCTCCCTATCAAGAATTGATATCAGAGCATAGGCAAAAAAAAAAAAAAAAAAAAAATGAAAGAAAAGAAAAAGGGGGTCATAAACAAAAGACAAGCACTGGTAGAGTTTTTAGTAGAATGTAAGAGAAGTTGCCATTAAAAAGGCATAATTAGTACAGCATAGAAAATATTGCATGGTGAATATAAGAAAGACTGGGTAAGCAATTCACAAAAAAAAATGGGGTGATACATGTATGTCTCCCAAATATGCAACAAAATCTAGATGATTTACGTGGAAATGTTTACATATATATTTTTATACCTCAAGTAGACTTTCTTATGTAAACACCAAATGCTGGAAATGTGATGGGGACGAAAGAGGTAACTGGGGGCATATTTTCTGGGAGTGCAATAAGTTGGCAGACTTTAAAGATTCCATGCAGACTAGTGTGTCAGAAATGCTGGGTGGGCAGATCGGTGTAACTAGAGAAATTATTTTTTCTGAGCTATGATACAGAATCGGAATTGCCTAGATATAGTAAGGCTTTGCTGAGTCGAATTATGGTGGCTGCCAAAAAGCAATTACTAGAAAGTGAAAATCAAAGTTTAAACCAGCTGTACTAGAAGTAGTGAATAGAGCTAAAACAACTGGAATTAGGAGCTTTAGAAAAAAGTAAGCGCAAACTACACAGGAAAAAAATTGAATTCTGTGAACAATACATATAGGGGAGGAATGAGGTTTAAAAGAAGGCAGGACTTGAATGAGCTATGTAATGTTTGACTGACAGTAATTTGGTAGATTATAACTGATGTAGAATGTTTGCAACTGGGAGTGTGTCACTGTGGTTTCTGATGTAAAATCCTTGCAACTAGGATTATGTCGGTGTGGTTTGTTTTCATTTATATAAATGTATGATTGCTTATGTCATAATTGATAATTTAATAAAGATGTTTCTTGTTTAAAAAAATAGTTGAGTTATAATGAAAACAGAGTTACTCCTGACTGAGTATATAAGGTTCTTTAGTCTTATCTGACATTTTAGAATTTTTTTTAATCTTGAATGTGCTACCATCTATTTCTTTACCAAATGGTACCAGAACAATTGTTAATAATGAAATTCAAATTTTGGCTCCTACATAACACATTTAATTCTGCTTGATGTACTTGGACTAAGGTTGAATCATATTATGATGTGAATAGGTATATCATATCTAGAGTTAAGTGCTCAAACATGATTCCACAATGTGATGGGGAAAAAAAAAAAGACCTTGGACATCACAGCATTCTAACATTTTCCAGGATAGTTTCACTCACTGTTTTCATTGTCACAGTTCATTATGTAATCTATTTTACTAATCATGTCAGTGACTTTAGTATTAGAAAATACCAAACAATCCTTAGACTGTAGCAGCAGAATCATATTTAAAAGTACAACATATAGGAAGCAGGACTTTCCTTTGACCAAGACAACATTTGTAATCCACCAATATGAAACTAGCACTTTTTTTCACTAATGAGCTAATTGATCATTCCAGAACATTACCTAAACTACAGGTTAGCTTTAACTTCCCTAAAACTTACAGACCTCAAAGTAGGGACAATCAGATGTTGTTTCAATACATTACGAATGCTTTCACTTCAAAAAATGTTTACTGGGCAATAGCAACTGTCATTCTTTTTTTTTTCAAATTTTTATTTATTTATTTCACATGAAGGAATGAATGAACGATATATGAAGACATGAATATGCAGGTAAGCCTAATACACTCAAACTCTAAAACAGACAAAAGTATGTACAATATATACAAAAACTAAACTGAACTGAAACTAAACTAACTTGAACTAAACTAAACTATATTAAATTAAGTTAAATTAAATTAAATTAAGGTGCTACCATCTGGAAAAAAGAGTTAAAAAAAAGGAACATTGAAAACTGGATGGATATCAGCGGAACTCTCAAATAAACTTGAGGTGAGAGTCATACCCAATAACCAAAACAGAAACTCTGAACTCAATTAGATACAAAGAATTAGGTTGAATAAGTCTTTACAAACTTTTTCAAAGAGGGCTTTTTCCTAGGTCCCTTTATGATAAGTTTCTGTGCTGCAATATATGTAAGGGCCATCTCCTTGAAGTTATTCCAACAAAGTTTGGTGCGATCTAACCAGTTTTTAGTGATATATATAGTTTAATCAAGGAGCATAGAATGACTAGGACATGCATATCTAAACTATAGAGTTTTACAGAGGGTATATGAAGGATTGCTAATTCCCAAGAAAGAATTCACTCTTTACTTATTGTACACAAAGAAGTTACAGCACAGTGTGAACTTGTTAAACCTGTAGGCAAACTCAACAGCCATAGCTGCAAATGATATCCATTTAAATAATGGTAACATTCAAAAATAATAGTTATGTGCAAAATATAGGCAAACAGATCAAAGGTTCTTATCAAAACTTGCCACTTAGTTGCCCTCAAGAAAACTTCTAAAAGTTAATGTCTTCTAAAATACCAAATAATAAATACCATGTTTTTTGCAGGGGGAATGCAGAAAAAGTTCAGTAAGTGTGCTGTTAACTTGGGAGAAACAAATATTGGATACATATGTGCCATTAGTAATTCCATCCCGACTCAAGCAAAAACAAAGACCTGGGCACACTGTTGTCTACTTTTATAATCTTTTTGTGACATTGGTGGCATTACTAGGCAAATGCTTACTGTGTCATCAGGCTTATTTTGTCTGCAATACCCACAAAAAAGCATCTTTACAACCTTAGCATGACCAGTATGAAGATAATGCCCACTTTCTACAGTCAGAAACAGAATATAGTAAATTAGATGAAATTCAAAGGATGCTTATCAGGCATGCCTGAAGGCTAAAAGGCATGCTATGTTTCAACAGATTATGTTCTATGGACCTTGTTCACCACAGATTATGTTGTTATAGCTTACAAAATCATGAATAATGAGCTGTTGCTAGCCTGCTATGGCATGATTACACAAGAACATCATGGTATCACCAGAAATTGAGATGCAAATGTTACTGTTAGGAGGGTCAAGTAATACATATTACCAGCCCAGCATGGCTTTTCTGTGATATGAATTATCCCTTACTTTACACTCACCTTTTTCATCTCAAGGGATCCCTCCTTGTGAGGCTCACAAATTGTACACAGAACATACTACAATACTATAATTGAAGGCACTGCTCTCTGGAAACATCTTACTATGGAAATAGTCAGATGATGTCACTCACACTAATACAGCAATACTGGACTCCAATAATTCTAAAAGAGATTAAAACTCTACACAGTTCATAAATTCATTATCTAAATTAGTATGAGAACATTTGTTTTCCCAAGGTCTAACAGTCCTAAAAAATCAAATGTTGTTTACTTATTTACATTTGTTTACCAGGGTAGTGTACTGTTCAATATTGACCAATTTCAGGCTCAGCCCAGATGAAATACAAAACACTTCTCAAAATAAATATACAGAAGTGTAAGCAATATCAGAATAGTTCAGATTAATTATATTGAAAAATGTTTATAAGCATTTCAGTAAACAAGCACAGTGCAATGTACAATCTATACATTCATTTCGAAAAGTGGGTCAATCTTCAGTGAATTTTGAGAGATAACAGACTTGGAAAAGAAATAGGTTAGGTGATATTTCCTGTGGTGAAGCAGGAGCATTTGGCTTGGATGAAGTGTTTTCTGAGTTGCATTCTGAATTTGGAATAAATGTTGATTTCCTTATTGTCGAAAGGGCAGAGCTTGACAAAGAGATGGTGCCTGAGAAAGTATGTGCAGTGCTGTGGCTGTGAAGTTTGGTTCTAGGGGGTAATGAGAGTTGCATTCTGAATTTGGAATAAATGTTGATTTCCTTATTGTCGAAAGGGCAGAGCTTGACAAAATGGTGCCTGAGAAAGTATGTGCAGTGCTGTGGTTGTGAAGTTTGGTTCTAGGGGGTAATGAGAGTTAGTGTGGCTTGACAGCAGCATCTCAGGTTGTATGAGGAGGAATTTTTGTGAAGTCCAGAAGTAAGGAGAGTAAATGTGTGCAGTGGAGTACTTTGTTGAGTTGGGATCCTAAACGTAGGCTATTTCTTTGTTTTATTAGTAGCAATTTGGCGTCTTATACTGTGATGTTCACAGAGAAATGAGTCTATAATAAATCGGCACATGCTGTTAGAAATAGACTGGAGTGTGGCAATGTTTTGCTTGGAGGAAGAAGCAACAACTGAGAGCCCATATTCAAGTTGAAAAAGAAGAAAGTACAGTTGTGAAAAATTCTGTCATAACAGTAGATGTCCCTCTCTTCACTGTTGCAGTATTCCTTTCATAATGGATCTCCTGCCAAGGATAGCCCTATGTCCAGCCAGTATAATAAAGCCTTTAGTATCTACAGGCTCTGTACATCACATGCATGTTCCCCGCGCAAGGCGTAGGGCATAAAGGTGAAATATGGATGCACACACTTCAGAACTGAAAAGCCCCAGCAGGAAAATAATGTCCTTACGGACCAGGAGGACCATGTACATCCAGAAGGAGAAGACAGAGAAGAACCCTTCAACCAGGATGGTAAGAACAGGCTAGACCAGAGGGAGAGAATACTGCAACAGTGAAGGTAAGTACATCTACTGTTATGGTAAGATTTACACAACTGTATTATGTCCTTCCATATCACTGTTGCAGTATTCCTTATATAAGGGAGACTGCAAAAGCTCAACAGGAAACCCGGGAAGAGGATGGCACTGAAGAATCCTCAAGAAATCCATGTAGGATAGTCCTGGCAAAGCCAGCTCTAGCCTTGAAAATAATATCCAATTTATAATGCTTAGTGAAGGTATGGACAAAAGACTAAGTAGCAGCCTCAAGGATGGAATTGCTATCCATCCCCTTGAAAAAAAAAAAGAACTACAAGAAGCAACAGCTTTGGTAAAGTGAACCTTAAATGAAGAGGAAAGACATTTGCCATGAAAAGAATAACAAAAAGAAATGGCTTTAGAAATCCAGGAATAGGCTGTCTGCTTAAAAAAGCTTAACCAAAAGACCTGGGATAAAAAGAAACAAAAAGCTACTCAGATTTGCAAATAACTTTAGTTTTATCCAAATAATATCTGAGTTTTCTATGGAAGTCCAAGGTTTGAAGAACCTTCACACTGCCAGAATATGGAAAATTGAAAAAAGGAAGGCAAACGAATAGACCGATTAAGGAACAACTCATTGACAACTTTGGGCATAAAGGAAAGATAAGTATGAATGGACACCCTGTCCCGGTGGACAACTAAGAAAGGAGGAACAGCCAGCCATGACAAGATAAAGTTCAGAAAGTCTGCTGGCTGAAGTAAGTGTCAAAAGACGAACAGACTTCTAGTACAATGCGGTAAGAAAGCTGAAGCAGCAGGCTCAAAAAAGAGTCTCAGTCAGTTTTTCAAAAACAAAACTGAGCTCTCAGGAAGGCGGAATGGGCTTTCTGGGAGGCCTGATGTGAAAGACGCCTTTAAGAAACTGTTTCACCTCAAATCTGGAGACCACAGGAGGACGTAAGGGCAGAAAAGCAGAGATTGCCAATAGTGGGGCTTTAACTGAGGAATATAACAATGCAGCAATGAGCAGATCACACAAATAAGAGAGGACCACTGGAACCTCTGCAAACAGAGGATCCTGATGGTGGGAGAGACACCAGAAGAAAATCTCTTCCATTTGGAGAAACATGATATCCTGGTAGTGGGCTTCCTGGACTCCTGCAGGACCCAAAGCACATCCTCAGAAAAAAAGGTGTCTAAAGGGGATCAAAACTCTATCATCCACAGTGCTAGCTGAAGAATGGACAAGTGAGGATAGATAACAGACCCCTTGTCTTGTGTGAAAAGGCCACCTGGTGAGGTAACTTGTAGTGATTGCTGCTGGCCAAATGAGAAAAGTGGAAACCAGTGCTGTTTTCACCAAAAGGGAGTCACCAACAAGTTTTTGTGAGAGTGCTGCCTGATCTTGTGCAAGACTCCTGGAAGGAGAAGAAGGGGAAGGAAAGCATACAGTAACTTTCCCTTCCTATGAAAAGACAGAGTGCCCACTTTCCCAGCCAGAAAACTTGGGACTCTGGAACAGAAAGGAGGAAGTTGTCTGCTCAGAGGGGAGGCAAAAAGATCTACCTTAGGAATACCTCACTGATGGACAATGTCCAGGAACACATCTCTGTGAAGTATGCATTCATGAGCTTATGTGCTGGACCTCCTCTGGGAGTCTGCCACTATATTGTGCTCTGAGGAAATGTAGACAGCCTGAAGAGTCACTTGATACTTGACGGCTAGATCACATTACTGAAGAGCTAGTCTGCAAAGAAAATAGGACCTTGTACCCCTTTTCTTCTTGACATACTACATCACTGTGGTACTGTCTGTGAAACCTTTGAGGGGCCTGGGATAAAAGAGGGTATGAAAAGCCTTAATAGCTAGAAGCAGAGCCCACATCTCCTTGATGTTGATGTAGTCTGATCTCTGATGAAGAGGCCAAAGACCCTGAACCTTGAGAGAGCTGAAGGAAGCTCCACACCCCCTGTCTGAGGCACCTGTAATGAGCTCTTTAGTCTGGACTGGAGACTGAACAAGAAGCCCCAGGTTAGGAGACAGTTGAGGAACGCACCACTGAAGGTCAAGCTTCAGACAGGGAAGGGCGGGAACTATGTAGTCCAAGGGATGACAATGTCGAAGCCACACTGGCTTGAGGTACCACTGAAGCTTTCTTATATGGAGCCTGGCCAGAGTCAGCCTTGGAATGGTGGAAGCCATAAACCCAAGGACTCTGAGACTGTGACCCTGGCTGTGACAGAATCCAGAGAAAGAAAAACCTGGAAAAAAGCAATCGGAGCCAGGGTTTTGGGAGATGGCGAAGATGCCAGCATGGAAAAGGTCTGGACCCTGCAACCAAGGAAAACATGATCCTGAGAAGGAGACAAGACTGATTTTGGAAAGTTTATAGTGAACCCCAGACTCTTAAGCAGGGAAACAGTAAATTGGAGATCCTGATTCAGAGCCTCAGGAATGAAGCTTAACTAAGCAAATTGTCCAGAGGAAAGATATGAACCTCTTCTCATCCTGCAAAAAGCAGTGAAAGGAGTGAGGCAATAGGTGAATACCATTGGAGCAGCAGAGAGGCCAAAGGGCAAAGCAGAGAATTGAAAAGACAAGGAAGAAACAGATAAACACAAAAATTTCCTGAAAAGGGGATGGAAGAGGATAGGAAGGTAGGCATCACTGACATGCTGAGAGACAAGAAAGGCCTAGGGAAGAAGAGGAAATAAAAAGATGAAGAGATAAAATCCAAAAGAAGGGGACCTTGAGAAAGGTGTTGAGCTGAGAAAGGCACAGAATTGGTCTCCAGGTGTCCTTCCTTGGAACCAGAAACATTCTGGAATAAAAAAAAAACCTTCCTTCGTGGGCAGGAGGCAGAGCCCGAATGGTGCGCTGGGTCAAAAACAGAATGAAGCACCTCTGAGAAGAGAGGAAGCTGTTCTTAAGGAGGTTGAGGGATGCCCAGAAAGTGAGGAAGAGATTTCCAAACCATGAAACACCCAAGGCAGATAATGGACAGAATCCAAGAGTCTGTTTTGATCCCTGGAAGAGACAAAGGGACAAGGGAAACTGGCCAAGGGAAAAAGAAAGCAAATTGTCACATGGAACCTGGCTTGTCCTGAAAGGCTGTTCCTGGGAAATAGGGGTATCTGTAAACCTAGCAGTTGGTAGACGTCTAGAATCCTTTTTACCCGTGGGTGGAGGGCAAGGTTGTAGGCAAACAAAATCAGATTTGAAAGGGTAATTCCTCTGAAACTTGGGAATAGGAGAAACAAAACTATATTTCATCTACTGCAAGGCTTTGTCCTTATCCTGGAGAGATTTAAAAATAGCAGCAGCAGTACCAAAAAGATTTTTATTATCCAAAGCAGCAAACAATAATTTGGCCTTAATGTCATCTGGTAAAGCCTAAAGACAAGTCAAGAGTAATGCCTCGTAACAGAACCAAATATAGCAGCCCTGGAAGAAGCATCAGCTGCATCATAACTGCATTTAATAGACTGCCGAATAACTTGAGTGGAGGAATCCAACAGGAAAAGTGCCAAAAACCTTCCCTCAGAATCAGGAAGATCAGAAATCACTTGAGAAAGGAGGGCTAAAACTTACCTGGACATATGAGTCTGGTAATTAAAAGCTCAAAGACAAGATGGCAGCAATATAAACTTCCATGGCCTAATTATCCTTATCTGAAGGAAGCAACTTGGTAAAGGGCAACAGCTTGGAGGGTTTGTCAGAAGAGACAGCCAATGCAAAAAGATCAGCAGAAGGGCATTTAAACAGAAATTTACAATCATTAGACACCTCGTAAAATCTATCAGGTTTCATAGTAATGGGGGAGGGGGCTGAGAATCAGAGGCTGCAGAAGATGCTGCAAAGGTATCCAGGAGGACAGCCAAAATGGGAGGAGAACAGTCCCACATAAAGAATGCCATCATACAGGAAACAGTTCCCCAAAGAGAATTCCTCTAAATTGGAATCTGGACTAACAGAATCCACTTCTTCTGAACCAGTGTCCAAGGGGGAAGGAATCTGGGAAGAGTATTCCTATGACTCTTCCCCCAATTCCTGATCCATATCAGAGAAATCCTGCTCCCTAGGGAGGTGCAGACAGACAGACCTCTTGAGGAGGCTTTAAAGTTTTTAAAGCACTGAACAACCCCAGTGTAAAATCCTGCATTCTTGCTGAGAACCCTTAACTGCAGGGAAACTATGCTTGGCTTTCAGTTTCTTTTTTGTGGGATCTCTGCATGAAAAACCATGGGAAGTTTGGACCCTTGTTGACACTCAATAAGTGTAGTAGGGCTCTCCACCCTCACTAAAATCTGCGGAATCCCCCTCAGTCCTTCAGATATAATCAGCCAAGGTTGCCATTCAAAGCCAGCAGCAGATATTTGGAAAGCCTCCAAGGAAGTTCGAGAAGTTAGATCCATGCCAGATGACAACGGGGTCATTGCAGAGAAATCCAAAGCAATGACCATATAACACTCTGAGCTTTCACCAGTCTTGAGAGAGAGACGTTCAGAAAAGGCTTGACAGCAGCTGTATCATACTTGAGGTTTATGGCCGTTTTCTTGGCTGATGGCTGACCATCAGGATGGGACGACTCCACAACAGCACTCTGAGCCAAGAGCTTAAAATGCTGGTTTTCAAGGTAAATAGACTAAGAGGAGAGTCAAAACACTGTGTATGGTCTTGGGAAGCACCCAGATAAAATAGGCACTGGTCATGATGATCTTTATGGGGAATCTGCCACCCACACTAACATTTATCTTTCTGGGTGACATGAAACCAACAACACTAAAAATAGGAGAGAAACATAAGGAAGACCCCCAATGGGGCACTGTAACTAGCACAAAAGAAATGTGTTCAGAGCTACGTTCATTGACGGCATATGGACTGGCTGCAAAGAAGTTCTGAAGTGTGTGCATCTGTACATCACCTTCATGCCCTACTCCTTGCATGGGGAGCATATGTGTGACGTACAGGACATGCAGATACTAAAGAGTTTGGTGTACTGGATGGACTTTGGGTTATCCTTGGCAGGAAATCCCTTATATAAGCAATACTGCAACAGTAATATGGAAGGAAATCTCCATTGCCAATGGCTGCTCTGGCTGGTTAGGACAGAAAATAGGAGATCTTTTGGCCCAGAAGAGGAGGGAGCTTATTTTGGCTCTCACTTTGTCTACACTGAAATGGAAGTTTGGTGGCTGATCAAGCAATAATCCTAGGTATTCGAAGGTGGTGGCTGATCAAGCAATAATCCTAGGTATTCGAAGGTGGTGGTTATCTCTATGGAATGGTTGTGTAGGTTAAAGACAGTTAAAGCATTAGGTGCTTGGTGAACTTTCTGTGGCATTCCAAAAGCATAGTTTTGGTCTTGGAGGATTTATTTTTGCTCTGCATAGTTCATTGTTACTATACATTCAATGAGCCACTTCAGTCTGTTAAACTGTAATGAGTGCACCACAGACATTTATTACATTGTATCATCTACATAGTCAGTTGTAAATTAATAAAACAAAACCACACAGATGGAATTGTCAGTATATTTGACCAAAATCAACTTAGAAAAGCAATTCACTGGACCCACACCATAACCTCCATACCTCCACAGGAATAACAGGACCAAAATTCTTATAAACACACTTTATTTCAAACACAAAGAAAAGTAAGCACTTTCGTCTCCCTCACCAAAACAGAGACGTCTTCACAACTAAGTTATTTTTCCCATAAGCACTTTTTATATAAAAGGTGTCATTTACATTCTAGTTAATTAATTAGACAATTTACAAATTCTGCAATTAAAGTGTTCCACACTGCTCCATAAACTTGACAACTTAAAACATTTATGTTAAAAGTATAAAATGTTGAAGCTTTAAAAAAATACTATGTTACATCCAGAGCTCTCTTTTTTAACATGGGTGCCAAACGAATGTTCTCATTAATACCTGGTGGTGTGTTAAGAGTTTAATTTTATTATCCAAAAAAGTTCTCAACTTCAACCGAGCTCCCACCACCCACCTCGGGCATTTAATAGAACGTGTTCTAAGATCCCAAATTTAAATCAAGTGAAGTCCTGACACTGTAAGGAGTGTTTATACAGTGAATTATTCACATTACCCCCTTGATATTGTGTACAAATGCTCGTAGATCCTTGTTCGAAGTTTTCTTTCTGTCTTTCCTATATAATAACTGCCACAAGCTTGGCAGATTGAAATGTAAACTATACCCTTGCTGTTACAGTTTCCTTTGTGCAAATTAATTTCTCTCACCTTCTTTTCCCCTACACCAAATGGTATTACCATACTGTCACTGTGTTGGGAATCGTTCTTAGTCTTGTTTATAGTACCACCAAGATTTGTTTCACCTAAAATGACTTGAATTTAGTTCTCCACCCACCCAAAATATGAGCCCTTATGAGTTCTAAGACTTTGTTGGGGTATTAGCAATGTGGGTGGTGGAAGCTCTGGGTTGGAGTTAAGAGAACTTTTTTTGATTTTTTTTTTAGTCTTTCGGCTTTTCCCGGTTAGGGGTCGCCACAGCGGAACTCCGGTCCACAAATGATTGGTAGTTGATTTTTACGTGCCGATTTACCAGCCCTGATGCACAACATTCAATGAAGGTACGCCCATTCACACATGTCTCCACGCAGAAGACGCTCTAGCTGAGAATCGAACCGGATAGCATCTTACTGTGAGGCGACAATGCTACCGTAGCACCACCACCGCGGATAAGAGAACTTTTTTGGATAATAAAATTAAACTCTAACACACCACCAGGTATTGACGAGAACATTCCTTTGGCTCCAGTGTTAAAAAAGAGAGCTATGAATGTAACATAGTATTTTTCTTAAAGTTTAACATTTTATACTTCTAACATAAATGTTTTAAGTTCTCAGTTTATGGAGCAGTGTGGATCACTTTAATTGCAGAATTTTTAATTTGTAAATTGTCTAATTAACTAACTAGAATGTAAATGACACCTATTATATAAGAGGTGCTTATGGGAATAATAACTTGGTTCTGAAGAAGTCTCTGTTTTGGTGAGGGAGACGAAAGCGCTTAACTTTCTTTGTGTTTGGAATAAAGTGTGTTCATAAGAATTTTGGTCATGTTATTCTTGTGGAAGTATGGAGCTCATGGTGTGGACCCAGTGAATTGCTTTGTTTTGGTAAATTAATAAACCTGTCAAATACGTAAGCATTACACATGCTTAAAAACTTTCACCTCCATCTTTTCTTATTTGGAAAAGTGTTCCATACCCAATGCATATCTCAATTAAAAAAAAAATGCTAAACAATCATTTAAATCATACAAATGTCATTACATTTCCTGAAGTAAAACATACAAGAAAGACATGGAATGCTATCAAACATATAACAAAAAAAAAAAAAAACTCCTATAACAGCAGCAGTTTGCTGTGCAGTACACAAATAACATACAAAGTAATGTTTATAAACCAAAGCACATAAAACTGCTTCTTTCTAATGTTCTTAATGTTATATGAGGTTAGGAAGAACTTTTCAGATATTTAAGATTCTAGTTAAAAGCCTTGCTGTATATATTACCCTTCATGTTATTTAATTTGCAGTTGTACTAAACAGGAAATGCTAGTCTAAAATAGGCTAATTACATGGAACTGCATCTTAATTGTTTTAAAGGAAGAAAAAAGTGTGTTGATTCCAAGGAAATGTTTTAAACGTTAAACAACTGTGAAGTGCTTACAAACATGGTATATTTGTAACTGTGTTTCTCTTTACATTAATAGTATTTATGTTCAGGAACTATATTTACCCTTACTCTGTGTGTGCCCTTATGTTTTCTTCAGCTCCATATGCAGAAGAATGTGAATTATAAAGCATGCAAGTCAAATGATTTCTTAGTGAATTCCTGTATAGAAACATCACAAAGTCAAGAAGATTCTGACTACCATAGCTGTCCCTGAACATTAATATCTGACAAGGAAATAAATTTAGCTTCTGCCACTAAATCTGACTGAAGTGCTAAACTTTAAGACACTTTTTATTTTTATTTAGTAAAGTGGAAGATCTCCTAAATCATTCTCAACAAACCAGACAAAAAAACTTTAACCCATTTTCATATACAGTATTGAAAATAAAAAAGGGAAGAAAACAAATGCATTTTCAAACAGAATACTGTTTTTAAGTCATGTTTCTGTAGTCCCTACTCTGGATCAAAGACTCTGTCATTGCATAGAATTGTGTATTCAAACACAACCACCACAAAGGATATTATATAAATTTACTTAAGGTACTGCATCTTTGTGCTGAAAAGGAATATCTACAAATGTTAGTTCCATGGTACAGAGTGATGACTGTAAGCCCTCTGAACCAGATTAGAATACCTAATCAGACTGGCAAATGGATGGATGAGGTTGGCTATTCATCCCAGGAGAGGAAAGCAGGCAGTTCATTCCTCCTGCATGACTGTAAACTGGGGTAGTTTGGTTAGAACTGCAAGCAATATGGAAGACATGACAGATGGACATTTGACTTGCAAAGAAGTGGATATGTGAAGCACTTGCACACAGCTTGTATAACACTGCAGGCCCTATTCTAGAGGTAGATCAGTCTGCCTTCGTAAGAAAGGATAAGACTTGAGCAGAAATCCTTATAACGACTCAGCAAAATTTTTCATTAAACCTTAACCTTAGTAACACTTAGTACTTTCCGTTCAAAAACAAGTAAAATATATAAGGAAACAATACATACACATGCAGTGGACTGCATTAGCCAACAAAGTCTATGTTCTACTTGCTTTATTTGAGTAGACATACCTTTACAACATGTTATATCTTTTGTTGTCTGTTTGCACATCCCTATTCCCAGACATGATTCATGTACTCTCTCAAGTTTTTGTTTTCTCAGTTCAATGGGAAAGATTATTTTGTCAATTTTGAAAATTAAGCCCTGGATACGACCTTTTTATTTCTTGAAAGAAAGTTAAGATCAACCATCATTCTTTACTGATAATTTATGCTTAGGTCAGTCTTTCGCTGCAATGTCTTTCAGTCAGTTTCGGCAGCCCATCTATGGAATTCTTTTGTTCTAGCACTGGTAACTATTGAAATACTCATGGAGTCTATAGTTCTTCCTCTAAGAACCCTTTATGTTTCTCTGGTAAATAGCCTCAATATATTTGCTTTGTGTAGTTCCTTGTCTGGCCTAGTCTGTATTTCACTTCAGATGAAACATCTCTGTAGAATGAGTAGCATTTTTCACAACCATGGACGTGTCTCTTACAACAACTTTCTGACTATACTTTGTAATGATTTGTGCTGTTTCCACCTAAACTTTTTTCGGCTTTTCCCGGTTAGGGGTCGCCACAGCGGATCGTCTGTCCGCTCATGATTACCACAGACATATTCATGAAATGTCTCTTATCCCACATTACTACTAATAGCTCCTCTTCTAACCGAGTACAATTCTCCCGGGCATTGGTAAATTCTCTTGATCGACTTGCAAAATGGTTTGTTCATTTGTAAAATCACAATTCTTATTTTATTATATTCTTACTGCCATCTATTTGAAACACAATTGGTTTATTTACATCACAGTATTTGATATGCTGCAACAATAAATTCTTAAGCATTTCAAAACTCTTACTATTTACAGCTCCTTTCCCAGGCTACATCTTGCTCTGGAAGGTTTCAAAGAGGAACATTTTTCCTTAGATATACAAGGCACAAGCTCTGCAACATCTTCAAACTTTTGCAATTCCTGCTTGTCATATGACCTTAGTATGCACACAGTTCTGTATAAGGTTTCAATCTCTGTGACATAATATGCAACACAGAATATGCAATATGAATTTCAAATCCTAACACTGTTACACTTAATTTGCTCATATTTAAAATGAAATGATGCTGTCTTAATCTACTTCGCAACTGCACCATTCTTCCAATATGCTATCTATGTGTCTGAATCCAGACTAGTAAGTAATCGATTATCTTTACATCTTTCATTTACTTATGAAACAACACTTTTGAATGGTTCTGGTACTGAAGCAATACCAAACTGAGGTCTACAGTATCCATACTTTATAACTGTATCTGAAATGTACACACTTTTCAGATTCTCCCCATCTATTAGCTACTGTTAGAAATCTTTTTTATTTTTGCATCAAACATTGAAAAATCATAGCATCTCACATTGTTTACATTCGAGGAACCGTGCAGATCAATGTTTTGCTCACATGACACAAAACATTTGTTAGAGATTTAATCTGTTTTCCAATTCATGCCTTTGGATTTTTTTCAAATACTTGACCTTTGCACACCATACAAAAACATTCTCCATGACAAAAGACTTGAAGCAATCAACTGTTTCCCTTTTCAAATATTCAGACTGAGACAATAGAAACAGTAATATGGTAAATACCTTTTGTGAATTTGTGCCTATTTGTAATGTTTTATTTTGAAGGAAATCTTTATGTGCAAAAGATTGGAAATACAGTTGGGAGTTCCACTACTCCCACTTAAGCCTATGAATTATTTAGCTTTTTTTAATCTATTTATGTAACTTAACAGAGTTAAAAAGAAATTTTGTCAAAAGGGATAACTGTAAGTAGGGTTACAGAAAACAGGCACAAGAGGAAATTTATTGTGGAAAACTGTCATAGGAGCCAAGGTACTTGGAGCAAATAACTAGACAGGGAAAGGTAATAAACTGGGATGAAGCCAGGAAGTTTGGATTGCGGGTTAGAGTCTACCTTCTGTACCAGGGACTGATGCCACACTATCGGCAGACAGAAAGGGCTAGGAGAGTCCTAAGTGAAAGACCTAGATTGAACTAAAAACTCAACCCATGAAGAACAGTAGCTGCTTTTACAAAAGGGTTAACTAGTATACCATATACTACATTGCATGATAACAATAAGAATCAATCAGAGGATGTTAGAAAAGATTGGGAAGGGAGACTGGAAAAGCAATTTGCAAGGGAACAATGGGAGGACATATTTGTGGGTCCCAAGTATGTAAAATAGTCCAGAAAGTTTAGAATTTTTGTTTGGAAGTGTTTGCATAGGTATTTTTATAACCCAAGCAGACTTCAAATAATTTTTCCTTAGGTAGATAACAGATGTTGAATGTGCTATGGGGAAAAACAGGTAACTGCAACATGTTTTTTGGGAGTATAATGAGTTGTCAGACTTGAAATATTTCCTGCAGAATACTCTGTCAAAAATACTTAGGAAACACATGGCGATAACTAGGGAAATTAATCTTTTGAACTGTGACACAGGATCTGAATTGCCTAGACATAGTATGGCCTTATTAAGTTTAATTATATTGTCTACCAAACAAGCATTTACTGCAAAACAGAAATCAAAATATAAGCCAACTGCATTTGAAGTACTGAATATTGTGAAAGAGATAAAAAAAACTGAAAGTGAGATCTTTAGAAACAGGAAGGAATAAAGTACATACAAATATATAGAATTTGTGGGAAAATACATGCCGAAAAATGTTCACAAATTCAACAAGTAAATACTAGGCTACCAATCTGCAGACTATTACAAATCTAGTCAATAACCAGAGGACAGAATTAAACCCAAGCACTGTATCCATGACGCAAGGACCTTAACCATTATGCCAATCCTTCCCCCTTCAGGAAGAGGAGGAGTGAGGTTTAAGGGAAGGCAGCAATAGAGCACCTTATGTTGCACTGGGTTGAATGACTGCATTTACAAAGAAAATGTGTGTAAATGAAAAAATGTTAATATAGCTTCTTTTGTATTAAGGAATGTATATTGTTTCTTTTGTATTAAGGAATGTATATCTGTATTTGGATAATTTCATAAAGATGTTTAAAAAAAATGAGAAATTTAGATACTTACCACTTTTCAGCTAAAACAAAACAAAAACCTTCAAATCATACTATAAAGCCACAGCAATATTCATATGCACCATTTGCTAACAGCATATCTGATGAAACTAGCATCATATGAAGCCATACATACACCATTAGCAGATGTTAGCATGAAGCCACATTGCCAGATTGATAGGCACAGGTCAGAATCACACAGTTACATAAAACAGGTGATGATGACAACATGATAAATATAAAATTACGGGTCCATCACTATACAGTCTGAAAAGCATATTACATATATATATTTTGCTATCTACTGGTCATCAAATTACGTATTAAGAAAGGTTTCAGACCTAGACATGATACCCAAACCGCATTACTCAAGCTGATGGACTGTAGCTACAAAAACAGACAAAGAATATTCAGCTTAAGCACGATTTCCAGATTTCTCAAAGGCCTATAATGTAGTTAATTACACATACTGCTTACAAGACTGCAATATCTAGGATACTTTGATATTGTATTTACATGGTTTACTAATTTCCTACAAAGCAGGAAAAAGACCATCCAGTGACAAACCTCTATCTAGTTACTACAACTTCAACGTTACTGCACTACAAGAAGCCATACTAGGAGCTCTTCTTTAACAAATGACTTGCATACCCATACAGACTTCAAAATAAGACATTATGCTGATAACTCTACTATTACCTGTTGAATACTGAATGAGGAAAGGCTATTACCGGAACTACAAGGTCACTTTATATGTTTATAAATTTGATACAGCAATGTAACACATTTTAATTGCAAAAACGAAACTCCTTATATTTGACTGTCAGCTTAAGACCTCCAATCAACCTATAACATCTATGCACCATTGAAATCGTAACTACCTGGAAATGCTTTGAAGAAATAACGAACCACAAGCTCACTTTCCAAAAATCACACTGTAAATATTAAGGACATTAACAAAAGGATGGGTATTTTATATGGGCTCCAATACTAATACTAGAATCAAAGCAAAAAAAAAAAAAAAAATCATCAAAAGGTTATTGTTACCTAAGCTCATTTATGGCAGAACTGTCACAAATGTCTGCAACAGACACAAAATATCAAAATTTGCAGCTGGTCACCCTACCTATACACATATCAGTAAAACTCGGAATAATCCTCAACAGAGGCCTCTGGAAAACAGACTTGAATACATCTTCTCCTCTCACTGACAATGACTACATTATTCTACTTGCTCAGACTCATCCAACATGCACAGCTGTCATAATCCACCTCAACCAAGGAAAACCTACTAAAAATGCATACAAAACAGCCGTAAGACAAGAATCAGGCCACAACATAAGTATTTCTTTACCCAAGGAAATACGCTACCTAATGAACTATCAATTAACAACCACACAACTTTTATGTTCTTTTGTAAGTCTCATTCAAAGGCCATTAAACATGTGACATGCAGCATTACATAGTCCCCAATTTCTTCAACCCAGGCACATACTACACTTTCCTTACTCCCACATTTAAGACATACTTAAGCTCATAAAGCCTTCCACTCCATCCTACCATAATCCTACCACTCCCCTCTGATATGACCTTGCCTCCCTTGTCGCACTTTTTACCCTCCTAAATTATACATGAACGATTCTTCAAATAACCTATTTTAGTAATTTGCTGTTTCTTATATCATTTAGATCTTGCATGTAACTAGCCAATATGTTTCCAGAAGCTATTTCAATATGTTGTCCCATATTTTTAAAGCTATTGTTAAAACTATTACTTTTGTCATTATCCTTAACTTTTTTAAATTACCTAAGATCAACATTTTTAACTGTTTATTTTTGTAACCACTGTAACTCTTAAAAAATAATATGTATTGTAATTTGTACAGTAAACAAAAGGCTGAATTCTTAAAGGTATTGTGAGGTACCTTTTTGGTATTCAGCATGCACCCTTACACAGTGCTGCATGGTCTTCCAACACAAAGACATGCATCACCACAAAGGGCTGGCCCACAACCATGCTGAACGTTAATGAAGCATTCTTTGGGGAGAAGCATATGCTAATTAGACATGTGCTCTCTGTCCCCAGAATGGGTCAGAAGAAGCCATCTACACTGTCGAGTGATTCAAAAAAAGTGCTCTTTGTGCAGATCAGCATACCCAACCCCACAACACTGTTGTTGTGAATGTAACAAAAGGTGATACTACCAGCCCAGTTATCTGGAATTTTGTAAATAATTATATGTCATTTCAATATTAATATGATTTACACAGAAGTGTGACAGAAGGAGATACTGCCAGCCCAGCTATCTGGAATTTTGTAAGTGGTTGTCTGTCATTTATGAATATCAGCATGATGCAATTGCCTGTGTTACAGCTGGGTTAGAACTGTATGTCATATTGTACAGACGTGTGTGGAAGAGATACTTTGTAAAATACTGCGCAGAATATACACTATGTGGAAGAGATACTTTGGTAAAATACTGTGCAGAATATACACTATTGTAACTCTTTATATGTATATACATTTTAACAATGGGGACTGAAACACAAGAAGTTAACTTCAGAAGAATAGCTGAAAACTTAAATTACTTTACAACCATGTAGTAAAGGAAATGTCAGTTTCCGTGCAACAGGAGACAATGTTTAGAACTAGAAGTTTTTTGTCTTTAAATGTGGAGGAATATAAATTATTTTACGACTTCAACCATTTGCCAAAAGATCTAAGGTCTATGTGTTTTCGCAGGTAGATGCTAAAATCAATGTTTTTCAGCCTGGGAACTGATAGTCAGATGACATGAAGTGTTGTCATGCTGCCAGTTACCCTAGCAGTAATATCTAAAATATTAAATTAAGAACTGTCTGAGAGAATGACTGTGCAGTTTGTATTTTGTCTTTGACAAGAACATCTACTCACCACATCTGCTTGCTGTTGTTCCATAAGTAGGTTAACTACGGTACAGTAATTTCTCTTAGATTCAGACAAGAATATAGTGAAGTATAACTTAGATGTTTTCTTTATTTTTTGAGACTGTCCTGCATTGCTGTTTTAAATATTTCCTTTGATTTTGAACTGTGATGTAATTGTTTATTTACTGAGTATTTTCTTGTTCTTTTATTATTTATTATTAAATATATTTAAACCTATCATTTTGGCTGATCTGTATTCAGTTCTGATGCATCAGAATCTGCATGTATTCATGTTCGTAGAGTATTTGCATATTTATTTGGTGACACTGTGTGGGCCACTCCTAATAGCCTTGCTCTTGGTCAAACTACCATTTAGATTAATAGTAACACTACACAGTAAGACTGGACACCTTTTGTTAAGGGCCTTAAAGTGGCTGATAAACAGTTGGCTGGTGGCAGTAATAACTACCTTATAGTCCGGGCAAAAGGAGGCATAGCTAGTAAACCTGTGCCAGCCTTTCCCAGGTGTTTGTGTGTGTATAAATCAAATCTCAAAGACTGTGTGTGTCAGCTACTTGGGCAGGGACACGAAGCACTGGTTGAACAGAGAGGGTGCTGCAGGTCTCAGCTTGGCCACTCAGCTGAGATCTCAACTCTATAGCTGTGCCAGTCGGGAGTCTTATTGGGGATCTGGAGAAATAGGAAGAAACCAGCCCCAGACTGACTGTGGTCTCTGTTTGCTCTTAAGACAAACTGCACTTTACTGTGTTTGTACTTGTCATCCTCCGAGTGTGCACATCCCCCACTGTTGCCAGTGGTGAGGATTGAGGCTCTTTGATTACTGAGCCACTGGTGGGGTGTCACAGTGAACATGCCCAAAAGGCCATGTTCAACTACCAAACATGTGGTGCGAGAACCAACAGACACCAGGGCTTACTTTAAAAGTAGCATAATATCAGAACAGGGATTGGGGGGGATAGAAGAGACAGTGGATAGTAGGGGGATAGGTTGAAAGTGCTGTACTGGTGCCATCATTACTACAGGAACTGGGGGAGAGGAATGCCATGTCATGCTGGCAATGATGTTACTAGAGAGACCAGCACTGGGGGGGATACACTAGTCACCAGGGAATTTTTTAAGCACTGTGATGGCATCAAGATTACAACAGGGATCGGGTGGGGACACACTAGACACCATGGATTACTCCATAAAGTGCCCTAAGGCACAGACTAGCATAAATCAGAATGGAGTTGAGGGGAACCACTATACTACTAGGTATAAGTCTTTAAAGTGCCATAATCGCACTGACAGTGTAACAGACACTAGAGCCTAATCTTACTGTCTTTCGGCTTTTCCCGGTTAGGGGTCACCACAGTAGAGATCCGGTCCGCTAATGATTGGCAGTAGAGTTTTACGTGCTGGCTTGCCGGGCCTAATGCACAACCTTCAGCGAAGGAATGCCCATTCACACATGTCGACACACAGAAGATGCTCTGAGAATCGAATGTGCAACGTCTAACTGTGAGGCGACAATGCTACCACAGCACCACCACCGCAGTACTACATTAGAGCCTAATAATGGCAATAAAGTATCAAGGGGGTGGTAGGAACCAAGGGCAAGGAAAGGTACAGGAACTGTGAGTAAGTGTGTGTGTGTGTATGCATGCGCATGTGTTCATTTGTGTATCTGTGCATGAAAAGGTGACTGAAGGGAGGATTCCATTGTCTACATGAGCAGTGGGTTTTTATTGCAATGTAGTAACTGCAATTCAGAAAATATGCAAATTAGCCAATGAGATCTTATTTCATCACAGCTAGCATGTTTTTGAATTGCAAATGGCTGTGTTGCACTAGAAGGGTCTTTCCAGCATGAGCTGTATGGCTCACACTATGAAATGTAATAGGTAGTATATTCTATGTATGCAACTACTTTTAGGGTATTTCATCTCAGGTCTTTCCTGAAAATGGGCCTGGCAATGATAACCCATCAGCTAAACACAAATAAGAGATTTAAACACAATGAAACACTGTTGCATTTCCATAGGTTACCATGAAGATGTCAATTCAAGAACAGCAGAGAAAATTAAAGTGAAAACCAGTTTGCTAATACCATTTAGAGAATAAGGAACCCATACTTCAGCACCCTGACTGAAGAACAAATGCTCTCCACCAGGGTGTTAATGTACATGGCAGCATATTAAGAAGCCATGGAGCTCGAACTGAAAGAAAGTGAACGTCAGCCATTATTTTACAGTCACTAAGCAGTGCTTTTGCTGTTTAGTGAGTGTAAAATAAAAATTAAAAATAGAAAAGTGCGTGCGTGTGAAAGTGAGAATTACATTGATTGAGCCATTATTTTACACTCGCTAAGCAGTACTTTGGGTGTTAACAGACTGTAAAATTAAAACAACCATAAAAAGAAGTGTGTGTGTGTGTGTTTCTAAGTGTGAGTGTATGATTTTTTGCATGCACGAAAGTGGAAGACACAGAGGAATCAAGCACTGGTAACATCTAAAGCATTTGACATGGTCCCACACAAACAACTTATCTCTGTCCTCAATAACCTATCCTTCTCTCAATCAGTCACCAACTGGTTTCAGAGTTATCTGTCTGATCGCCAACAATCCATTGTATGGCAGAATGACACATCACCCCAACTACCTGTCTCCATAGGGGTTCCCCAAGGATCCATCCTTGGACCCCTACTCTTCTCTGTTTACATCAATAATCTAGCCTCTGCCACCAAACATGGCACACTCATACAATATGCAGATGATTCAACCATCTGCTCAGCCCAGTACCTACCCAAACTGCAAAAAAGTCACACAGGAAGCCTTTTCCTCTGTTGAAACTTAGTTATCCGATGCCCAATTAATACTCAACCCAAACTAAACTACTCATCTTCCAACCCACCAAATATACTCAAAACAACTCTCACTTTAACATCACAGCAAAAGACAACACCACTATATACCCAACTGAACACACATAATTGCTAGGAGTGGAAATAGACAATAAACTAAAATTTGACATTTATATATCCATGACCATAAAAAAAAGTCCACAAAAAACTAGGAGCGTTATACAGAAATAAGCAACTTCTCACCAAAGCAGCAAAGATTTCAATAGCAAATTTCCACCTTATCTCCACCCTACTTTATGCCTCTCTAATATATACCAACCTAAGGCAATGCGATCTAATCAAGCTAGAGACCTGCTACAACAAAATCGCCAAATTCGCCACAGGGGCATCCTACCGTAGTCAGCACTGTCTCTCACTTGCTGAACTAGGCTGGCTTGAACTCCCTCACCTCCTTCAGTGACATCAATTCTCCCTCACCCACAAACTAGTAAACCATTCTCCAAGTGTCCCATCCCTCCAGAATCTACTCCAACCCTATCGCACCACCAGTCCACTAAGATCCAGCAACAAAAATCACTTGCAGATCACTAAAGCCAATAACTCTGCTGGTGAAGCACTATTCTCTTGCACCATAGCCAAATTATGGAATTCCCTTCCACCCACAATTACCTTTGTTATTTATTTATTTTATTTTATTTTACATTTGTTGACTGGGCTAGTCTAACTGGATATATGTCCATTTTCAGTAGAGGCCCGGGGAGAAAAGCTCCAAGCACTGGCAGTGACAAAGAATACAATATATAGTAATTAGTCAAGTTACAGTACATTGTCTATGTTGGCAAGAACAAAAATAGTAATAAGTCATTTAGTAGGTTGAAGTTAATATCAATAACAGAGAGATAAACAAAGACAATAATATATATATATATATATATATATATATATATATATATATATATATATATATATTTTTTTTTATATTTCTAACTCTTATACAAAGTGGTAGTAAATAGAAGATCAAAAAATTAAGGTGTCCTGTAAATTTTCTTTGTATTCCAATGAGAACAACACATGCTATGAGGGTATTCCTCTGTGTGGGACTAGTGACGTGCTGATATTTATTTTGTCAACCTTTTGTTAACCACAACATCATTTGTTTATGTTGATCATTTTAAGTATACCTATTCACACACACACACTCACACACACACACACACACACACACACACACACACACACACACACACACACACACACACACACACATAAATATAATATATATATATATATATCTACCTATACACACACACACACACACACACACACACACACATATATATATATATATGTGTGTGTGTGTGTGTGTTACATACATGCACACACACATACATACACACGCAAGTTTAGTACTCACCCAAATCGAAACATGCAAATGTTGACATCAACATCATCCACAAAAGATTCACAATGCAAACATTGACACATCACTATGCCCTCATAGAATACAAACTAAACAAAAAAAAACAGAATTTTTTTGCATGGGGGTAAGCCCTCCTGCATCCCTCCACCCCTGAAAATTACATATACTGAGATTGTACAATCCCCTGAAGAAGGGGCGTATTCTCCATCTCTTGGGGTTGTCGATATCACACAACTGTCAACATTTGGGTGTTTCGATCATATTACCCACTTATATATATATATATATATATATTATATATAATACACACATACACACACACATATATATATATGAGATATATATATATATATATATATATATATGTATGTATGTCTATATGTATGTGTATATATATATATATATATATATCTATATATCCACACACACACGCACACAAATATATCTATATTTTATATATATATATATATATATATATATATATATATCTATACACATACAATTTTATATATATATATATATATATATATATATATATATATATATATATATAATTTATTTATGTATTTACATTTGTTGACCAGGAATATC